>NW_027187112.1:0-12646 GCF_028583685.1 Petaurus breviceps papuanus | reverse complement strand
GGGGGGAGGGAAGTTGTAAGCACCCACTTTTGAAAAGGGATGGGATAAAAGTAGAGAATAGAACAAGTGGGAGGTGGGATAGGAGGGAGGGAAGTATAGTTAGTCTTTTACAATATATCTACTATGCTATTTTTTTTTTTGCATTAGCCATACATGTACAACCTATACTGAACTGCTTATCTTCCCAGTAAGGGTGGGTGACAAGGGAGGAAGGGAATGAATCTGGAATTCAAAGTTTTAAAATCAAATGTTTAAATATATATACTATTATTAATACTTTTTTACATGTAATTGGGAAATAAGAAATACAGGCACTAGGGCATAGAGATCCACTGGAAAAGTCAAAAGGGGTATGGGAGAAAATATGGGAGAGAGCAGATTGGGGGAGGGGATATCCTGTGGGACTGCTATTTTGGGGGGGTAGGGGAAAAACGGGGAGAAAATTTGTAACTCAAAATCTTGTGGAAATGAATGATGTAAATCAGAAGTTAATAAATCATTTGAAAAATGGTAAAAACTAAAAATAAAAAAAAAGAAAGAAAGATTGGGTACAGCAGTCTAGTACCCAGGAAGCTTGGGGGTTAATGGGAAAGACCTCTCTTGTTTTAGGGAAGGGGGAGCAGTACAGGACAGGAAGCATCCCAGCAAGCCAGCAGCAAGCCCTACCTCAACAAACCATGGGGAGATCCTGAGCCCCAGGGTGGTAGAGCAGGCAAGTATAAACACCAGGACTGCTGAGTGTTTCAGCACAGGCAGGGGAACTGGTAGACACCAGCTCTGAAAACCACTATGTGCACTGGTGGGCAAGTGTCGTCCAGCAGCCAAATCTCCTGGTACTTCAGGACAACTCTAGGAGGCACAGTTCCAAGCTGGCAGACATCCTCCAGCAGCCAAAGCATCCAGTGCTTTAAAGAAGCCCTGGTGAGCAGGTGTTTATCTGGGGGCAGACTCCCCACCCCCACCCTGAGAGCTCCAGTGTTGCTGACCCCAACTCAGCACCAGGTAAGCTGCCAGACCCATACAGCCTCCATCTGCCAGCACCTGAGGCCCCAGCATACAAAGCCAGTGACCAGGTCCCCTGCACCCACTACAAGAAGCTTGGGTCAGTGTCCCCTGCACTATACCAGGAGAGCTCAACTTTAAAAGTCAGGAATAGGCAAGCACCATGAGCAAAAATCAGAACAGACAATGACCATAGATTCTTATTAGGGGGACAGGGAAGATCAAGGCACAAATTCAGAAGGGGACAACATTGTCAATAAACCTACAGCTGAAACCTCAAAGTGGAATATGAACTGGTCTCAAACTCATACAGCCTTCTTGGAAGAGCTCAAGGAGGATTTTAAAAGTCAAATAAGAGAGGTAGAAGAAAAATTGGGAAAAGAAATGAGAGATATGTAAGAGGGAGTCAATAGCTTAGATAAAGAAGGACAAAAATTGACTGCAGAAAACAAGTCCTCAAAAAATACAATTGGGGGATGGAGTGAAAAATACAATTGACCAAAGGGAAAAAAAGTACATTGAATAAAACAACTCCTTAAAAAGTAGAATTGGTCAAATGGAAAAGGAGGCACAAAAACTCACTTTGTGTGACAAAAAAAAATCTACTTAAGTGGTGAAAAGGGATTGATTGTACTAGGAGAAGAGGAAAGGAGGAAGCCGACAAGGGTAAATTGCATCATATGAAAAGGCACAAAAACTTACTACAGTAGAGGGAAAGAAGGGAAAAGGAGGGAGATGAGCCTTACTCTCATCAGATTTGGCTCAAAGAGGAAATAAAATAATCAGTCAGGTATAGAAATCTAATTTACCTATAGGAAGTAGGAGGGGAAAGGGGGGAAAAAAAGGGAAGGTGTGGATAGAAGGGAGGGGAGAAATAGTAAGATTGAATGAGAAGATAAGGGAGGGGGCTAATAGAAGGGAGAGCAGACTGCAGGAGGTGGTGGTCAAAAGCAAAACTCTAGTGAGGAGGGAAAAGGAGAAAGGAGAGAGGAAAGCATAATCAGATAATTCTGAAATAGAATGATTTACAATCTTGTTATCAAAGTAAAAACATAAATTCACAATGCAAAGGAGATAATAGGTAAATTTTAAATTTTAATTTTAAAATAGGTAATTTCTCAGAGCTACCATAAGCAATCAAATATTAAGTTGATCCTATGAGTCATTTCCAAAAAATATCCGACTCCATAGAAATCAGGAATGAAAGGATGATTTCCCATCATAGATGTGTAAAGGATTAGGATAAGATCCCAAAAGTTAGACAGGGTAAAGTTTTTATTCAATGAAGTCCAGAATTCCTCTCTGACGTGGTACAGTGACATTTTGGAGAACCCATACCAATGTCCTCCTTTAACCCAATGGCCACATTAATGACAGATCACATTACTTACCTCAAAGGTGAATCATATTTGCCAAACATCCACAATTTCCTTGCCTAACACTGCAGGACTGTCTTCAGGATTAGGGCTAATTGGGTTGATTATATACAAAAATGTGAAGATAATAATGGCACCTTGGACAGTGCCACTACCAGTCATAACCAAGTAGTCTATCATTTGATCCTTACAAAGAATCATCACAATTTTACAAATGAGGAAATGGACTAAGACAGATGAAGTGATTTTATTAAAGTCACATAGCTAGCAAATGACAGAATCTTACATGAGGCCATGTGGTGTTACAATATGAATAATGATGATTTATTTATGAATTTGAAGGCTCTAAAGAACCATTTTGTAGAATGGATTTGAACACTCATCTCTACCTTCCAAACTTTTGAAGGAGACTGGAAAGAATCACCTGGTAAAGGGAGGATGGGAAAGAGCTTCACTTAAAGAAGGTGAATGTGGCTGCTCAAGTCTCAGAATATTCTTCTCCAGGAATTAATTGCCATTACATTTAACCCTAGAGGCAACTAGGTGATGCAGTGGATAAGTGCTGGACCTAAAGTCAGCATGACTCTGGCCTGAGACACCTACTAGCTGTGTGACCTTAGGTAAGTCATTTAACCCTGTTTGCCTCATTTTCCTCATCTGTAAAATGATCTGGAGAAGGAAATGGCAAAGCACTCCAGTCTTTTTGCCAAGAAAATTCCAAATGGGATCATGGGGAGTTAGACATGACTGAAATGACTGAACAACAACAACAAATTAACCTTTTGGTCTAAATTTTGCTTTGTTTCACACCAGGGAAATCAAACTGACCTCTATTGCTTAGGAAGATTCACCAATTATTCACTGGTGACAAAGTTTCAGGCAGAAAGGCAAGCAAAGAAACAAACAAAAGAGAGCAGCTAGGTGGTGCAGTGAATAGAGCACTGGCCCTGGAGTCAGGAGGACCTGAGTTCAAATGTAGCCTCAGACACTTGACACACTTACTAGCTATGTGACTTTGGGCAAGTCACTTAACCCCGATTGCCCTCCAAAAAGAAAAACAACAACAAACAAAATCCCCTTAGGAGTCAGGACACTTGGGTTTTCTAATTTTTAAGTTTTCTGTTCAGTTAACCAGCCACGTGACTTTCAACAAGTTGCTTAGGCTCTCTGTTCCTTAGCATCTTCATCCATAAAATAGGCATCATCATCATCATCACCATAAGAACTAAAATGTATATTGCATTTAGAAGTTTGCAAAATGATCCTTATTTGATCCTTATGATAACCTTCTGGGGTAGGTGCTATTATTATTACCATTTTACAGATGAGGAAATTGAGGTTAAATGACTTGCCCATGGTCACACAGCTAGTAAGTGTTTGAAGCAGGATTACAACTTAAGACACTTAGCTGTTATTTTGACCTGGGTCCCTCTCAGAGGAGATGAGAAACTACAAGGATACAGCAAGTGGGAAAATAAAGAGTGCTGAGGCAAAAATCGTGCCTCTGAAAAAGTCTGTTTTCCTCGGTAATGCACATTTATTACAAAAGAGAACTTTTATTGGACAAGGGAAGAGTGCAGTGGGAAGTAATGAGTGATGCAAAACAAAAAATGTTAATGAGACACATAAAAATACACAGAAGAGAGCTGAAGGAATTTCAGAAGGGGATTATAGACAAGAAGATCAGTCAGTGGTGGTTCTTGCTTGAAGCATACTTTAAAACCCCCAACAATTTGCATAGGAAAGACTTGTGATTTCATGTGCTTTCCTCTTTTCCTGTCATACTTTATATATAGAAATGTTCCTATTTGTGGATGACTCTCAATTTCACAACTTAAATATACACATATTTTAAGTCTTGGGTTTAAGTACCAAGTCTTCTGACTAGCTGAGTGACCTTGCGTAAATCATTTTGCCTTCCCTAGCTTTAGTTTCCTCATTTGTCAAGTGAGGATGAAGGATCATAGATCTAGAACTGGAAGGATCTTGAGAGTCCATGTAATCTAACCCTTTTATAGATGAGGAGACCAAGGAGAGGCATTTAAACGACTTGCCTCAATTCAACTAAATAAACATTAAATGCCTACTATGTGCCAGGCACTGTGCTAAGTGCTGGAGATAAAAATGTACACACACACATATACACATATAAATACATGCACACACATATACACATGAGCATATACATATACAACACACACAATACACACAATATATGTGTGTACTACATGCACACACACATATACAATACATGTACTGCAGTGCACGCACACACATATGTAATACACATATACATATACAATATATGCACACACATACATATACAACACACATATACATACCATATAATACATGCAGGCATGCATATAAACACATATACACATACATATATAAAACATGCACACATACATATACACATACACATCTATAATACTGTAATGGGAATGGGAATTTGAAGATTTTCCCTGCTCCTTAATAGACCTAGGGGGGAATTTGAAGACCTTCCCTGCTTTGAAAGTAAACTCTATCCCCTAATAGGCTGAATGTAATCACATGGAGCCCATGATGGAGGGAATTTGCTAAAGGGTGGAGCAGAGCCCACAGGAAGCTTCCCTGCTGTGAAGATAAACTCTTAACTCAGCCCCTTAATAGGCTGAATGTAGTCACATGGAGCCTGTGGTGGGAGGAGTTTGCTGAAGGAAAGTAGAGCCCACAGGAAGCGGGGAGCCAGAGCTAGTGAGATGGTGGGAGAGAGAGGTGCTCAGGCAAGGAGAGAGAGAGGTTTGTGTGAATAAATATTGATCTAATATTGGTTTGTGCGAAGGATAAAGGATGTTATGGCTCTCAGTGTTGTTATGGCTTCTGAATATCTTTGGTACTATGATGGAATTGGCTTACTAGTTTTGGTATTTGGTTTTCTGGTATCTAAATAAATGCTTCAATTCTGTCCTCTATATGGAGAGTTTGGTATATTTTGTGATTGAACATCATGCAATATTTGTAGTTACGATCTTTGTCGTGATTGTGGGTATTGTAAATATTGCATTAGTACTACAAATACATGCACATACATACATATACATATATAATACATACATATTATATACATATAGACACATATACATGTCACACATGTATGGATATCTACACATGTATACATAAACACGCATATTACACACACATATGCTATATACAGAATAAGTAGGAAATAATTAAGACAGCGAAAACACTGAAGTTAAGAGGGGTTGGGGAAAGCTTCCTATAGAAGGTGGGATATTAGTTGGGACTTAAAGGGAAACAAGAAAGGTATTTAGTTGGAGCAGAGGAGGGAGAGCATTCCAGGTCTGGGGACTTTCAAAGAAAATACAAAACAGGGGTGGCTAGATGTGTAGGGAATAGAGTACTGGCCTTGGAGTCAGGAGGACCTGAGTTAAAATCCAGCCTCAGACACTTAACACTTACTAGCTTTATGACCACATGACCAGGGCAAGTCATTTAACCCCAATTACCCTGCCCCCCCCCCAAAAAAAGAAAAGAAAATGCCCCAGAGAGATGGAATGTCTTGTTTGTGGAACAGCCAGGAGTCCAGTGTCACTGGATTGAAGAGTATGTTGTGGGGAGTAAGATGTAAGAACACTGGAAAGGTAGTAAGGTAACAACTATGAAGGTCTTTGAATGCCCAACAGAATGGAGGCAAGAGGGAACCACTGGAATTTATTGAGCTTAAAATGTCATACTGGGAAGTGACAAAAGTAGGATTTGAAGTCATATTCTCTGATTTAAATCTTTTCTGGGTACTATTCTCTCCAAGGGGCCTTTCAACTCTGAAGCATGATGGAAGTGTTTTAAAGAGGTAAAAAGCATTATACAAAAGTAGGGGTTTGTTCTTGGAAAAGCCCTGTTTTCCCTCAGGTTTGATGAGGATGAAATTTAAAATTGAAATTTAGCCACCTGAATTCAAACGTGAATATCTGGCTGAATGTCAAGTAGAAAATACCAATCACCTCATTTTAGTTAAAAAAAAATAGCTGCTTCTCTTTAACAGCTTTCCCTCCTGGTACTTCTGTGGGCTTTTGGAACCCACTAAGGGGAGCTGCTGCAGGCATGATAGATGCTGCAGAACGCTTGTGCTAATACACTAAGTTGAAGAGTATTACGTGATGCATGATTTATTAATTTTATTGCCCTGGTGAGACTACAGCTCAGTCCTTCCCACCACCACTCCTACTCAGGGATGTGTGCTACCCCAGGCAACAAGCTTACTAATTCTCTGTTATCTCCCACAAAGGTGTTGCTGTTTTTATCATTTAAACTTTCTTCCTTACTTGTTCCATTTTTACTAACATAGAGAATAAATCTCTATCAGCAGGGAAAAGTCACAAGAAAAAGGTAGATGGGACTGGGGAACTACCAAGAAAGGGACAATAAGTTACTTCACAAATAACTTCAGCTTGGTTTCTGAGCCTGAAGGTGGGGTCCAAGCTCTTCTCTTTCTTGGGGTTGGATGTAGGTCCAAAGAACTGAGGTCATTCAGTGGTGACTGCTTTATATCTGAGGTCTTCAGAAATTTCAGAGAGATGTCTTCAGAAATGACAGTTACCTACTTTGACCTTTGTTGAAAAGAAAAATGAATAGAGAAGAACTAACTACAAAACAACCTTGCATTTGGAGTCATAGGGCCTGAATTCAAATTTATACTCTACTACATACTCTCTGTGTAACTTTGATCAATATTGCTTTACTTTGGTGGGCCTCAGTTTCCTCTTGTGCAGAATGATGTTGGGACTTCTACTAAGGTATGTTTTGGCAGAAAATCCTATGATTTACCTCCCTCCCCCATCTGTGATTATATAGGGCTATTTTGGCAATAGGCTGGTGGGTGTTTTAGCCAATAGACTCAGAATTACTGGACTTGTGTTACCAGATATCTGGCATCAGGGAAATTACTTAAGGCAGCCAATGCTCAGTGGAGGCCCTGGGCCTGGAGTCAGGAAGACCTGAGTTCAACTCCAGCTTCAGACACTTCTAGGCAGTGTGACTCTGGCAAGTCACTTAGCCCCAATTGCCCTGCCTTCCCCCCTCAAAAAAAAAATAATAAAGTATATGATGATGAGAAGGGATGCGGGAACTGAAATGTGGGAATGAGAGGATGTGGTCAAAGGATAGGATTCAATGAACCGCCAAATGTTAACCAATGGGATTCAAGGTGTGAAATTTGAATCTGGATGAATTATAAAAAGGAGTATGTAATTAGATTAAATTTGTACTTGAGCCTTTACATTGGGTTAAAAGGTCAAATTACATGAAATGAAGTGACACGAAATAAAAATCTTTTTTTTCTAAATTCACTCATGGCCAGGTAAAATTCTTGGGTATTTCTGACATTTCTCTACCTCAGAGGGGTTTTATAAAAATAAAGTAAAATAATGGCTAAGAAAATGCTTTGAAAAGTATCAAACAATATACCAATGTATAGCAGTAATATCAGCCCCAATGCCAGGAGTGGAATTGTCAGGAATAAAGCTGACTTGCTTATCCATGAATACTTCTAATTTCTAAACAACCAAAGGGTGCAGCTTGGTTTTCTTTAGGTGTAAAATAAGGATTAAGAATGGGAGAAAGGAGGCAGCCATTTTTTAAAGCAATTGGGGTTAAGTAACTTGCTCAAGGTTACACAGCCAGGTGTTTCTGGGTGAGTGCTAAGTATCTAAGCCTGGATTCGATCCCCAGGTCATCCTGACACTGGGGCCAGTGCTCTTACTCTCTGAGCCACCTGACTGCTCCAGAGGCAGCCATTGTTGATGTAGAGGATGAATTGTGGACTAAGGTAAATTTATCTTTCCTTCTGCCAAAACAGTAAATGTGAAATGTAACAGATTACACAAATAGACACAGCATTTAGGATATTTTCAAACTAGTTGTTTCTCAGTACCTGATTAATGCTCTAGATGTTTCTTTACAGATCACTTTCATATTTAATTCTGACAGTCAGGAAGAATGCAATGATAATGCATGCTAATCTCCCTGCTAAGGGACCCTGGGAGGGCTTTCCTCTTTAGTCACTCATTAAAAGTTTATATGCACTTCTAAAGGAATTATATACAGCTGGGGTGGGTGTCAGGAGGAGGGCTGGGAGAGGTACCTTGGAGCAAGTAATGGACCTACTTTCTCTTTTTTTTGTTGGGAATGATGGCTTTACAGTATGATGCTGTGTTTAAAATATATATTGTAAAGAAAGTACAGGAGCAAATAGGTGATGCCATGGATAGAGTGCCAGACCTGGAGTCAGGAAGACTCATCTTCCTCAGTTCAATTCTGGCCTCAGGCACTTACAAGCTGTGTGACCTTGGGCAAGTCACTTAACCTTGTTTGCCTCAGTTTTGTGAGGGGTGGGGGACCCCAAAATTCCCCTACCCAAGATTTCATAAAAGTCAGAGGTGTCTCAAGGGAAGAACAGGAAGCATTTATTTGGTTCTTGTGAGAAGAGGGCATCACCTCCACCAGGATGGACTAGTGGAAGGAGGTGTGTTACAGAAGACAAAGCAAAGTTACATACCCTAGCGCAGACAAATCCCCTCCTACCACTATCCCTTATTCCCATTGATTGGGAAGTGGGCTTACAGTCTAGGTGAGGAAAAAAAAAAGACAAAGAACAAGGAAACAGGGTATATCCAATCCAAACATACGTGTTCTTATTTTGAAAACTTAATGCTGAAGTGGCAATAAAGGAAGGTGAAGTGTCTTAAAGGACTCCTAAAGGACTTAATGCTGATATGACAGTAAAGGAGGGGAAGGGTGAAACTGAAACTCAGGCCTGTTGCCACAAGAAACCTTACTAGATTTTAGGATATAGTCTGAGAACTCAATCCCTCCTCTTATTTTTCATGCTCTGAAAACTTCTCACACCACTGCTGATAAACCCCTTCTACAACTCATCTTCCCAAGATGGGGTCTCCAGCCTGGTATTGATGCACTGGGAACCCCAGTGGTGGGTTGTGAGCCATCAAGTCTTTGTTCTGCAAAGTATGGAGATGCTTTACCAAAGCATGTACAAAATTTCTAACCTCTTAATAGTTTTATGCTCTCTTGAACAAGGCAAATGCCAACAAGGAAAAGGAATAGGCTGAAAGGGGGGATCAAGGTAGCACAATGGGAATACAGAGCAATTAAGTAAAAATAAGCTAAACTGCAACAAAATATAAAGAACCAGTCTTAGATATGAAAGGGGGCCCAGGGAGGGAGTAGCTCTTTTGCAATCCTGATCCTGACTCTTGGGAAAACTGTCTGCATCTGATGTCTTTTTCAGGTCCCTTGGCTCAGATGTCCACTCAGCAGCAGGGGTAATCTTTAGATGCCTAGAGTCCATATCCACAAGCTGGAGTAGTGAGACAGACCTGACAGAGACTCCAGGAAAACATATGATTTGACACCAAAGGCACATAGAAAGCTTCAGTTTCCCAGCCATGCAAGGCTAAGATCAAACAGTATAAAAAATGGTTCAATTTTATAGCCACACAGAGTTAGATTCAAACAATACAAGAAAGTATTTTTTTTTCTCACAGCTTTAAAAAATTGCATAATTGGTAGAAGCAGGACCTCCCTGCTGCTCTGGCTTCCACCTTCCCCAATCCATGTAAAAAGGGGACTCTAAACAAACTTTGGAGCTGCAGAACCCACAAAATGACACAGAGAAGCTAGCACTCCAGCTTTAGCCCTAGGGTGGGTCTGACCAGCCACTGGCTAGGTCAACAGCAGATGTGACCGTTTCCAGATTTATCAACACATAGATGCGAAGGACAAAGTGAGAGATCAGTGCAGTCTGGACTTTGGGACCCAGTAAGTGGGAGTGCGTGGCTCTTGCCCCCGGGGTGAGAAGCCACTGAGATGCCAGCACAGCCAGCCAGTGCCACATGGCAGCTTCAGTTCCTGGCCTGCAGAGTGTAGGGGAACCAAGCACCAGTCTGAGGGGTAATCGTTCTTGCTTTAACCTTCTTGGATCTGGATTGCAGTCTAGGGTGGAGGTCCTGGGGTGTGTGTCCAGCTTGCCAGAGTGTGTGGAGACCTCAGAGAGGGCACCCATCTAATACCTTCAGCAGCTGAGAAAACCCTAGCATTTGGGATGAAAGCTCCCCTGTCTGGTGGCAGAGTCCTACTGTGGCAAAAAGCCCAGGGATCAAGTGACTGAGGGGTGACATGACCAGGCAAAGGAAACAAAGCACACAGAAGATTCCAACATTAGACCCCTATTTTGGGGACAAAAAGGAGCAAATCATGGAACAGGAGGAAGACAATGAAGTCAGAACTCCTGCACCAAAAGCTTCAAAGGAAAATACGAGCTGGTTACAGGCCATAGAGGACCTTAAGAATGAGATAAGAGAAGTGGAGGAAAAATTGGGAAGAGAAATGAGAACACTGCAAGAAAATTATGAAATGAGAGTCAACAGCCTGACTGAGGAAAATAATACCTTAAAAAATAGACTAACTCAAATGGCAAAAGAGGCTCAAAAAGGCAATGAGGAGAAGAATGCCTTAAAAAGCCAAATTTGCCAGATGGAAAAGGAATCTCAAAAGCTCACTGAGGAGAATCATTGCTTCAGAATTAGATTGGAACAAATGGAAGCTAATGGCTTTTATGAGAAATCAAGATGCTGTTAAACAGATCCAAACAAATGAAAGAATAGAAGGCAATGTGAAATATCTCATGGGAAAAAACTGACTGACCTGAAAAATAGATCCAGGAAAGATAATTTAAAAATTATTGGACTACCTGAAAGCAACGATCAAAGTAAGAACCTAGAAATCATCCTCCAGGAAGTTCTCAAAGAAAATTGCCCTGATGTTTTAGAACCAGAGGGCAAAATAGAGGTTGAAAGAATCCACCGATCATCTCCTGAAAAAGATCCCAAAAAGAAAACTCCTAGGAATATTATAGCCAGGTTCTGGAATTCCCAGATTAGGGAGAGAATATTACAAGTAGCCAGGAAGAAACAATTTGAATATTGTGGAAACACAATCAGGATAACCCAGGATCTGGTAGCTTCTACACTGAGGGATCGAAGGGCTTGGAATATGATATTCCAGAGGTCAAAGGAGCTGGGATTAAAACCAAGAGTCACCTACCCAGCAAAACTGAGTATCATGTATCAGGGGAAAATATGGTCATTCATTGGAATAGAGGACTTTCAAGCATTCTTGCTGCAAAAACCAGAGTTGAATAGAAAATTTGACATTCAGATACAAGAAGCAAGAGAAGCATGAGAAGGTAAACAGGGAAAAGAAATCCTAAGGAACTTATCAAAGTTGAACTATTAACATTCCTACATGGAAAAAAAATAATTGCAACTGATGAAACTTTTCTCAGTAGTTGAAGGGAATAGAAAAAAAATATATATGTCTATATATGAGGGTGTGTATATATATAGACATATATATATATGTCTATATATGAATGTGTGTATATATGTTTACAGGTATACATAGATAGAGGGCACAGGACCAATTTAACAGGAAGGAATGATACTTAAAAGGTGAAATTAAGAGGTGAGAGAGGAATATAATGAGAGGAGATGGAGAGAGACAGAATGGGGTAAACTATCTCATATAGAAGAGTCAAGGGAAAATGGTTACAATGGAGGGGAAGAATAGGAAGGCAAAAGGGAATGGGTCAGCCTTATTCCTATTGAATTTGGCTTGAGGAAGGAATGAAAGACCCACTAAATAGGGTTTCTCACTCTACAGGAAAGTAGGGAGGAAGGGGATGAGAGGGGGGATGATGGAAGGGAGGGCAGGCTGGGGGGGAGGGAAGTTGTAAGCACCCACTTTTGAAAAGGGATGGGATAAAAGTAGAGAATAGAACAAGTGGGAGGTGGGATAGGAGGGAGGGAAGTATAGTTAGTCTTTTACAATATATCTACTATGCTATTTTTTTTTTTGCATTAGCCATACATGTACAACCTATACTGAACTGCTTATCTTCCCAGTAAGGGTGGGTGACAAGGGAGGAAGGGAATGAATCTGGAATTCAAAGTTTTAAAATCAAATGTTTAAATATATATACTATTATTAATACTTTTTTACATGTAATTGGGAAATAAGAAATACAGGCACTAGGGCATAGAGATCCACTGGAAAAGTCAAAAGGGGTATGGGAGAAAATATGGGAGAGAGCAGATTGGGGGAGGGGATATCCTGTGGGACTGCTATTTTGGGGGGGTAGGGGAAAAACGGGGAGAAAATTTGTAACTCAAAATCTTGTGGAAATGAATGAT
>NW_027187111.1:0-18203 GCF_028583685.1 Petaurus breviceps papuanus | reverse complement strand
CTTCTCTTGCTTCTTGTATCTAAATGTCAAATTTTCTATTCAACTCTTTTTATTTCATAAAGAATGATTGAAAGTCCTCTATTCCACTGAATAGCCATATTTTCCCCTGAAACATGATACTCAGTTTTTCTGGGTAGGTGGTTCTTTGTTTTAATCCCAGCTCTTTTGCCCTCCAGAAAATCATATTCCAAGCCCTTCTATCCCTCAGTGTAGAAGCTGCCAGATACTGAGTTATCCTGATTGTGTTTCCACAATATTCAAATTGTTTATCCTGGCTGCTTGTAATATTCTCTCCTTGATCTGGGAATTTCAGATCCTGGCTAAAATATTCCTAGGAATTTTTTTGGGCGGGGATCTTTTTTCAGGAGGTGACCTGAGGATTTTTTCAACTTCTATTTTGCCCTCTGGTTCTAAAACATTAGGGCAGTTTTCCTTGAGTATATCTTGGAGGAGGATTTCTAGTTTATTTCATTAATCATGGCTTTCAGGTAGTCCAATAATTTTTAAATTATCTCCCTTGGATCTATTTTCTAGGTCAGTGGTTTTTCCAGTGAGATATTTTACATTGCCTTCTATTCTTTCATTTGTTTGGATCTGTTCAACAGCATCTTGATTTCTCATAAAATCACCAGATTCCATGTGTTCCAATCTAATTTGGAAGGAATGATTCTTCTCAGTAAGCTTTTGAGATTCTTTTTCTGTCTGACAAATTCAGCTTTTTAAGGCATTCTTCTCCTCATTGTCTTTTTGAGCCTCATTTTCCATTTGAGTTAGTCCATTTTTTTTAAGGTGTAATTTTTCTCAGTAAGGCTGTTGACTCTCATTTCATAATTTTCTTGCATCATTCTCATTTCTCTTCCCAATTTTTCCTCCACTTTTCTAATCTGCTTCTTAAGGTCCTCTATGGCCTGTAACCAGCTCGTATTTTTTTTGGAAGCTTTTGGTGCAGGTGTTCTGATTTCACTGTCTTCCTCCTGTTCCATGCTTTGCTCCTATTTGTACCCAAAATAAGATTTTAATGTTGGATTGCTTCCCCTTGGTTTGCTTCATTTGCCTGCACATTTTGCCACTCAATTACTTGACTTTTGGGCTTTTTGCCACAATAGGTCTCTGACACCAGACAGGGGAGCTTCATTCCAAATGCTGGGGTTTTCTCAGCTGCTGGAGATTTTAGTTGGGTGCCCTCTCTGAGGTCTCCACATGCTCTGGCAAGCTGGTCACACACCCCAGGACCTCAACCTTAGACCACAATCCAGATCCAAGTAGGTTAAAGAAAGAGCATTTATCCCTCAGACTGGTCTCTTGGTACCCCTACAATCTGCAGGCCAGGTGCTGAAGCTGTCTCATGGTAGCAACTGCAGTGCAGCCCTCAGCAGCTTCTCACCCCAGGGGCAAAAGCCAACACACTCCCAACTACTGGATCCCAAAGTCCACACTGCACTGACTTCTCACTTTGTCCTTAGCATCTATGTGTTGATAATTCTGGACCTCCACCGCTGCTGGTGATCTGGAGTCCCTCCAGCCTGTGGTTAGTCAGGCCCACCCTGGTGGTAAAACCTCTGGCTAGAGCAGGGCCATGATCGGCTCCCAGAGTGCTGCACTGGTCACTTGCTGCTGGTCTGCTGGGCTGTCCTCAGAGGGAGGTTAGCTTCTCTGTGTCATTTTGTGGGTTCTGTAGCTCCAAAGTTTGTTCAGAGTCCTCTTTTACATGAATTGGAATGTTGTGGGAGCCAGAGCCCCGCAGAGGTCCTGTTTCTACTCCACCATCTTGACTCCGCCCCAGTATCTTGATTTCTCATAAAGTCATTGGGTTCCATTTGCTCCAATGTAATTTTGAAGGAATAATTTTCTTCAATGAGCTTTTGAAATTCCTTTTCCATCTGGACATATCTGCTTTTCGTATACTTCTCATTGACTTTTTGAACTTCTTTTTCCACTTTAGTTAGTCTATTTTTATGCTGTTATTTTCTTCAGTATTGTTTGGGTCTCCCAAGGTGTTGTCTCATTTTTCATGATTTTCTTTCAAGACTCATTTCTCTTCCCAATTTTTACTATACTTCCCTTACTTGATTTTCAAAATCCTTCTTGAGTTCTTCCATGGACTGTGACCTTTTCATATTTTTATTTGAGGCTTTTAATGCAGGAGTTTTGACTTTGTTGTCTTCTTCTGGTTCTATGTTTCGATCCTCTTTGTCACACAAAAAAAGATTCTATAGTCTGATTTCTATTCCTCTGTTTGCTCATCTTGCCGGTCAATTGCTGGAACTTTTGAGCTCTCTGCCACAGTAGAACTCTGCTTCCAGAGTAGAGAGTACTATATCTCAAATTTCTGGGGTTTTGCACAGCTGTTGTCAGAACTTCTTCTAGGCATCTGTCTCATATCTGTGAAGACTGCCTCTCCATAGCCTCAACAAGCTTTGACACAAGTGCTTCTCTCCCCAAGACTGCCACCCAAGACTAAGACACAAATCCAAGAAGGGAAAAGAAAGAGAATCCTGCCTCAGCACCAGCAAAGAGTTTCCTGCAATGGCCCTCTGATTCACCACTTGGTCCCCCCAGCATCTGTGGGTCTAGAGCTCCAGAAGCATCTGTGGCAGTAGCAGCTGCAGCCTCAGTCAGCCCCCTCTGGCACCCCAGGGCCAGGGGCCAGACTGCACTCTCCTTTGACCCCGTTCCAACAGAGTTTCCCTTTTACTTTCTTTTTGGTGTTTATGCATTGAGAAGTCTTAATACCTCCACAGCTGCCAGTGATTCAGTCCACTGAGGTCTGCTCCAGCCAATCCATGCCACTGGTCTGTGCCAGCACAGCCCATGCAGGACTGCACTTCACTCCAACTACAGTGTAATAGACCCTTCCTGTCTATTTGCCAGGCTGTCCTAAGCTGTACATGTATTTTACTCTGTCATGTTGTGGATTTTGTAGCACTAAAATCTATTTTGAGTCATTTTTTACAGGTATTTGAGGTAATTGGGGATGAGATCAAGTAAGTTCCTGCTTTACTCTCCCATCTAGGCTCTGCCTCCCCACCCCACCCCCAGCATACAAATATCTCATTTGAGATTTTTTAAGAAAAAAATATGGCAATACTCTTACAACAACAACAAAGCTGAGAGGCAGGGTGATGCTATCATAACCATTTTACAAATGAGGAAACTGGTGCAATTAGGTTAAATGTCTTGTTTGGAGTCATATAGCTAGTAAGTATCTGGGGCTGGATATCAACTCAGATACTCTTCACTACAGGGTCCAGAACTCTGTTCACTGTGCCACACAGTAACCTAAGTTTTCACCCAATAGTGACCTTAGACCTAGAGAATTCAGTCAAGTAGCATATATTAAGCACTTTATATGCCAGGAACTTAGTTAAGACATGGAGATAGTTAAGACTTTGGAGATTAGGCTTAGGGGAGAAGGTACCTGGCCGAAGACATGGTACTGAAAGCCTTCTCAGGAATGACAAATGGTTGGCACGGTTGCCCTCTCTTTTTCTAAATATATTTTTTAAAATTTACTTCATTAAATAAAAAAATAGTATTTTTAAAACAATTTGAGTTCCAAATTCTCTTTTTTCCCCACATCTATACCATACAAGAAAAGGCAAGCAATTTGATATCAATTACACATGTGATGTCATGCAAAACATGTTTCTATTTCAGCCACATTATAATAGAAATATAGAACAAAAGAAAAATAAAGAAAAATTTTTAAAAGTATCCTTCAATCTGCATTCAGAGTTTATCACTTCTCTCTCTGGAGGTGGATATCATGTTTTGTCATGGGTCCTTTGGAATTGTATTGGAACATCATCTTGATTAGAGCTGAAAAATCTTTTTCACTTTTAGTATATATCTAGTTCTCTTCACTTCACTTTGCATGAATCCATCCGAGTCTTCCTAGATTGTTGTTGTTTTTCCCTGAAACCATTTTGCTCATCAATTCTTAAAGCACAATAGTATTCTATTGCAGTCATATACCACAACTTGTGCAGTCATTCCTTAATTGTAGGACATTCCCTCAATGTCCAATTCTATGGAAACACAAAAAAGAGCTGCTAAAAATATTTTTGACAAATGGGTCCATTTCCATTTTATTTGATCTCTTTGGGATACAGACCTAGTAGCAGCATTGCTGAGTTAAAGGATGTGTGGTTTTAATTGTTCTCCAGAGTGATTGGACTACTTTATAAGTCCATCAATACTGCATTTTGTCTCAATTTTTCCACATCACCCCTAGCATTTGCCATTGTCCTTTTTTGTCATGTTAGCCAGTCTGTTGGGTATGAGGTGGCATCTCAGCTTTGTTCTAATTTGCATTTCTCTAATCAGTAGTGATTTAGAGCATTTTTCCCTGGTACTACTGATAGCATTGATTCTTTCTGAAAACTGTTCATCACCTTTGACCTTTTATCTATTGGGGAATGGCCCTTATTTAGATAAATTTGTTGGGGCCTCTAGGTGGCACAGTGAATAGAGCACTGGCCCTGGAGTCAAGAGGACCTTAATTCAAATTCAACCTCAGACACTTGACATACTTGCTAGCTGGATGACCTTGGGCTGCCCCCGTTTTCCTGCCTCCCCCCTCCAAAAAAAGATAAAAAGATAGAAAAATTTTCCCCAGTTCCCTATGTATTTGAGAAAAGAGGATTTTCAGAGAGAAACCTGCTGTCAAATATTTTTCACAGTTTTCTGTTTTCCTTCTAATTTTTGCTTTATTAAAGTTGTGCAAAAATTTTTTATTTCATGTAATCAAAAGTACCTATTTTATATCCTCTGATCCTTTCTTTCTCATTTCATCATAAACTTTTCCCTTATCCATAGATCTGACTGGAAACATTTTCTATGCACCCCTAATTTACTTAAGATATCACCCTTTATGAATAAATCATCTGTACATTTTGACTTTATCTTGGTATACATTATGAGAAGTTGTTCATTCCTAGTTTCTGTCAAACTGCTTTCTGGTATTCCTAGCACTTTTTTAATGGTGAATTTTACCACAAAGGCTTGCATCTTTGGTTTTATAAAACACTAGATTATTATGGTCATTTATTATTGGGTACTGGGTTCTTAATCTATCCACCTATCCATCACTATATTTCTTGACCAGAATTAAATTGGTTTGATGATTAGCACTTGGTACTGTAGTTTGAAATCTGGTATTGCTAGGCTGCCTTTCTCCACATTTTTTTCATTGATTCCCTTGATTGATTTCCTTTGCCTTTTGCTCTTCCAGATGAACTTTATTATTTTTTCTAGCTCAATAAAATAATTCTTTGGTAGGTTTATTGGTATTGCTTTGAATAAGTACATTCACTTAAATAGAATTGTCATTTTTTTATTGACTACCCATGACCAATCAATATTTCTCCAGTTGTTTTGGATCTGTCTTTATTTGTGTGAAAGATATTTTGTAATTGTGTTCATATAGCTCCTGGACTTGTCTTGAAAGGTAGGCTCCCAAGTATTTTGTATCATCTATGGTTATTTTAAATGGAATTCTCTCTCTCTTTCTGAAAGGTTTTGTTTGTACTTTATAGAAATACTGATGATTCATGTGAGTTTATTTTATATCCTGAAACGTTATGTTACTAATTGTTTCAAGTAGTATTTTTAGCTGATTCTCTAGGGTTTTCTAAGTATACCATTTTATCATCTGAAAAGAGTAATCGTTTTTCCTCATTGCCTATTTTTATCCTTGGATTTTTTTTCCTGCTTTATTGCTCTACCTAGCATTTGTAGTAAAATACTAAATAATTAGGGGTGATCAGCCCTGATCTTATTAAGATGGCTTCAAGTTTGTCCCCATTACAGATGATGCTTTCTCTTAGTTTTAGGTAGCTACTACCTATCACTTTGTGAAGGCTGAATTTATGCTTTCCTTTCTAGTATTTTTAACAGGAATGAGTATTGTATTTTGTCAAAGGCTTGTTTTTACATCTATTGATATAATGACATGATTTCTATTGGTTTTGTTATTGATATGGTAAATTATGCTAATAGATCTCCTAATATTAAACCAGTCCTGCATTCCTGGTATAAATCCCATCTCATCACAGTGTAGTATCTTTGTTATGTGATGCTACATTTCCTTGCTTATATTTTATTTAAAATTTTTGAATAAATATTTTATTTAATTTTTAAATCTGTATTCATTAAAGAAATTGTTCTATACTTTTCTTTCTCCATTTTTGTTTTCCCTGGTTTAGTTATCAATGCCAAATTTGTATCACAACAGGAATTTGGTAAGATTCCTTCTGTGCCTATTATTTTCAAATAGTTTATATAATATTGGGATTAATCGTTTCTTTAATGTTTGATAAAATTCACTTGTAAATCCATCTGGTCCTGGAGATTTTTTTTTCTTAAGGAGGTAACTGATGGTTTCTTTAATTTCTTTTTGTATGATAGGATTATTAAAATATCCTGTTTCCTCTTCTGTTAATTAGGGCAGCTTATATCTTTGTATATATTTATTCATTTCAATTAGATTGTGTACTGTTAATAGAATAGGAAGATCTTCTATGTCCATTGATAGGCCTATGTGGTCACATGAGGCCTATGTTGCCACAAAAAAACTTTTCCCCTTGGAACAGGAGCCATGTTCCCAGGTCTAAAAAAGTACACAAAGTATTTCATTCATGGATGTCTTGCTGTTTTCACAGCTATGATACATCCTGAATCACATGAGTCCATTAGAGGAGGAACTTGTCTAAGGAGGAACTTGCTTAGGGGGAAGCTTGCTTGTAGGAAGGCTTTCATGCCTTTTGGTACTAAGCTAATTAGGACCAGAGTCAGGAGGATTGTGGTGCCTTCTGTCTCTAAGCCTATTGGTTGAAAAGTATATATTCTGGGATATTGATATTTTGCTTTAGGGGCTCACTCATAAGAAGGACCTTCTGATTCCCTGGACAGGAGTCTAAGTAATCATTTGTTAAGTGCCCCCCCCCCCCCACTATTCAGATGTTGGTGCTCTCCTGGTCTGTTGGCATATATAGGTGGTTGTATTGTTCTTTTTAGACAGTTGGAGCCCTGTCTATTTAATTCTTTCTTGGATTATCATTTCTTTTCACTAATCTGTACTTATCTGTCTGTCAAAGCTGTCTTTCCTTTAGAAAAGTAGACAAAAGAAACTGTTCTAGAAGGTCAATCTGGGTGTGGTAGGGTGATTGCTACAACAGATTGTCAATTTTATTGACATATAATTAGACAAAATAACTCCTAATAATTGTCTCAATTTCATAGTCATCAGTGATTACTTCATCCTTCTCATTTTTGATATTAGCAATTTTGTTTTCCTCTTTTTTAAATGACTGCTTTTGACTGTATCCCACAAATTTTGGAATACTGTCTCATTGTCATTCACTTCAAAGAAATTATTGATGATTTCTATGATTTGATCTTGGACACACTCTTTCTTTAGTATTAGATTATTTAGTTTCCATTTAGCTTTCAATCTATACTTCCAGTCCTTTATTGAATGTAATATTTATTGAATTATGTTCAGAAAAGTATGTGTTTAATTTTTCTGCATTTGACTGTGAGACTTGTATAGCCCAATACATGGCCATTTTTTAAGTTTCCATGCACAGCTTAGACAATGGTATACTACTTTCTATTATTATTCAGTTTCCTTCAGAGGCCATCATATCTAACTTTTCTAAGATTCTGTTTTTCTCCTTTACTTCTTTCTAATTTATTTGATGGTTAGATTTATCCAATTCTGAGAGGGGAAAAAGTTGAGGTCCCACACTAGCATAGCTTTGATTTTTTTTTTAATTTTCTCTGGTAATTCATTTTGCTTTTCCATTAAGAATATGGATATTATACATTTTGGTGCATATATATTTAGTACTGATATTATATCATGGTCTATGGTGCCTTTTAGTAAGATGTAGTTAGGTCCTTTAGTTAGGTCTATTTTTGCTTTTTTTGGGGGGGGGGAGGATGCCTTTATTAGCGTAGCAATCTGGCCTGGCCTTGGCAGCAGACATGCCAGGGCCAGCACCCACACCCTCCCCCCACTGGCGTAGAGCGAGGCTCAGAACTTTTGGAACTGCTTCTTGGTGCCGGCTGCCTTGGTGACCTTCAGCACGTTGAACCTCACAGTCTTGCTGAGGGGCCTGCACTCACCCACTGTCACAATGTCTCCGATCTGGACATCTCGAAAGCACGGCGAGAGATGCACAGACATGTTCTTGTGGCGCTTCTCAAAGCGGTTGTACTTGCGGATGTAATGCAGGTAGTCGCGGCGGATGACAATGGTCCTCTGCCTCTTCATCTTGGTCACCACACCAGACAGGATCCTGCCTCTGATGGAGACGTTGCCCGAGAAGGGGCACTTCTTGTCGATGTAGGTGCCCTCGATGGCCTCCTTGGGGGTCTTGAAGCCCAGCCCGATGTTCTTGTAGTAGCGGGGCAGCTTCTCCTTGGCCGTGTCCCCCAGCAGCACCCGCTTCTTGTTCTGGAAAATGGTCGGCTGCTTCTGGTAGGCGCGCTCTGTCTGGATGTCCGCCATGTCGCCGCTTGGCTTGCCTCCGGCTCCTCTTCTCTTGGACGAACAGACGGAAAGAGCTCTATTTTTGCTTTTGTGAGTTCTGAGTTCCTGAGAACTGCCCTGCTTTCTTGTTTTACATCAGCTGAAGCATAATAGATTCCATTCCAGCCCTTTCTTTTAACTTTTCATGTCTCTCTATTTCAAGTGTTTCTTATAAATAACACATTATTGTACTCTGGTATCTAATCCCTTCTAATATTTGCTTTTATTTTATGGGTGAATTATCCCATTCATATTCATAGTTAGGATTATTAACTATATATTTCCCTATATCTTATTTTCTTTTGTCTCTCCTTTTAATCCTCTTCTTCCAAAGTCTGTTTTGCTTCTGACTGCTGCCTTTTTTTATCCTCTCTCCTTATTCCCCATCCCTTTTCTTATCACATTCTCTCCAACTTCTGTATTATGTAAGAATACATACACACATGTACACACACATGTATATACATACATACATATGTATACACAGATATTTAATATATAAACATAAATTTAGGGTGAGGTACAAGCCTTGCCTATCCCCTAAATATACATTATTTTCCCCTCTACTGTAAAATTCTTCTTTGTAGGCCTCTTCTATGTGAGATAATTTTCCCCAATTTTCCTTTCCCTTTCCCTTTCTCCCAATACATCCTTCTTTCCCACCTGTCCATTTTTTTTGCTTCATACTAGCAGAACTAACTCTCATATTTTTTTATGTAGAATCATTCTAATTATCCTATTAATGATAAAGTTATTAAAACTTAACTATATTATCTTCCCATGTAGGAAGGTAAGCAATTTGGGGTGGCTACGTGGCACAGTGAATAGACTACCAGCCCTGGACTCAGGAGAACCTGAGTTCAAATCCAGCCTCAGACAACTAACACTAGCCAGGTGACCTTGGGAAACACCAACTGCTCTGCCTTCCCCCCTCAAGAAAGGCAAAAAAAAAGGAAAGGTGTGCATTTTAACTTATTGAATCTTTAATGTTTACCTTTTTATACTTCTCTTTAGTCTTATATTTGAAAGTTGAATTTTTCATTCAGCTCTTGTCTTTTCATTAGGAGTGTCTGAAAGTGCTCTATGTCATTAAATATCTTCTTTCCCTTGACGAATTATACTCAGTTTTCCTGGGTAGTTTATTCTTGGTTGTAATCCCAGCTCTTTTTCCCTCTGGAATATCATATTCCAACATCATGCTCCTTTAATATGTAGTTGCTAAATCTTATGTTATCATGCTTTCTGATTGGTTGCAGTATTTGTTCCATGACCTGAGATTTGGCATAATATTCTTGGGAATTTCCATTTAGGGATCTCTTTTAGGTTGTGATTGTTGAATCCCTTAAATTTCTATTTTTTCCCTCTGCTTTTGGGATATCTGGACAGTTTTCCTAGATAATTTCTTAAAATATGGTCTCTATACTCTTTCTTTGATCATGGCTCTCAGGTAGTGATATAATTTTAAAATTATCTCCCCTTCATCTGTTTTCCATGTCATCTGTTTTTCCAATGAGATACTTCATATTTTCTTCTATTTTTTTCTTTCTTTTAATTTTGTTTTATCGTCTCTTGAATTCTCACAGAATCATTAGCTTCCACTTGTCCAATTCTAATTTTTAAAGAATTATTTCTTCAGTGTTCTTATATTCCTCCTTTTCATTTGGCCAATTTTATTTTAAAGGTGTTGTTTTCATCAATATTTTATGCCTCATTTACAAAGTTGATAATTGTCTTTCCATAATTTTATTCATTTACCATTATTTCTTTACTTGATTTTCTGTACCACTCTTATTTTTTTCCAAAAATCATTTTTCATCTCTTCAAACAGTTCTTGATGGGCTTCTGTCCAGTTTATATTTTTTTATTTGAAGTTTTGCACATAGCAAAAGAGCTGAAAGTCTGTCTAATGGGGGTAATTTGATAAATGACACTGCTTTAAGGGCATTCTAGCAGCTAAAAGCAGTTTTAGCACTTCAATGGTTCACAGCAATTCAAAACAATATAGCAATTGCAAGTCTGTGAAAACACAGGAAGGAACATCTTTTCAGGTATAGAGCAAAAGAATCAGATTGAGCCTAATTTGTTATTGGAAGATGAAATTATAAGGAATGTTCTGGCTATAAGAAGTGTTTTATCTAGGAAGGATTTACCTTTAAGAGTATGAGTTTCCTGGGTGAAGTGCCTGCCATAGAAAAATGTGAGATCTTACAGGCTTTTCATATGAGGGACCACCCCTTCTAACCTATTTTATTTTTATACCCTAATTAAAAATTTTGCTATATGACTTGTAGTTCCTATATTGATAGTGTACACAATAAGAACTCAGACTAGATTTATATAGCTATGATCCCAAACACCTCATATTAAAATTGGATGGAAAGGGTAGCAATACATGTTTCATTAAAAAAAGGAACCCCAAAGTGAACCAAATACTTCAAATGTAATCCTATTGTTGAAGGGTTTAGTGGGACTACTGTTGCCTTTATTGTGTAATATAACCTCTCTAAGTATATCCTAGGATATATTTTTGACTGCCATGACACACAATAGAATCATACTTAGTTTATAAACTACTGAAACTGTAGATAGATTTTTTTCCCACTGGAACAGTTGTCTAGTCATTGTACTGTAATGCCAAGGAAAGGCAACTTCCCAAGGTTCAAAATACCAGCATAGGTGCTCTCCATTTTATTCAGCAACAAATTAAGAACAGAAAAGGTCAAAACATGACATCATTCAAAATACAGCATTTACTAAGTGTGATTAAATAATCTCCAAGTACTACCCCACCCCAGGACCTTCCATTCATTCAATCAATTACAAAGTCCCTGTTCTAAATACTACTCCACCCCTAGGCTGTACCTTCATTTAGTCCACCACAAAGCCCCTCTTCTCAAATGGAGATTAGTTTCCAAACATAAGTAAAGTACATTCATTTATTCAACCATAGAACACAAAAAGGTCAAAAGTTCCCCACCCCTGGATCATAATTGAAACTACCCCAGAGTTACATCAAGTTTAAGCACAGCACTTAATACCCAAATGGAGGTCTTTTCTTCATCTTGATGTGAGGCAAGTTCTCAGCAATCTTAGTTCCTGGGGAGACAAGGCTTAGCAAGGCCACAAGATACATTTCCAGTCTCTTCATTAATTCATCCTCTGTCTGCAGAACAGTCCTAGAACCCCTGAAAACATTAGCAAAACCCTCTCCCAGGATTTCTATAACATACAACAAGAAAATCCTTCTTCAGGGCTTCTGAACCAACAGAAAGGTTCCCAGACCCCTGCAACAACAGCACTGCCCTTTACTAGTGGACAGTATTCACTCTCTGTCTGCAGGACAGTCTCAGGAGCTCTTAGCCAACAGCCAGGTTCCAGGACTTCTTCAACGGGACTGTCTTTCACCAGTGGACAAATCTGGCAAAACAACATCAAAACAGACAGACAAAGTACCAGCAAAACAGCCATGTCTCCTCAGTTCTTGGCAGCTCCGGGGGCAGGTCTCAAAAGTCCAGGGCGATTCAAAGTGGCCCTCAGCAATCCTCTCAGTCTCTTTCTGCCTCCAAAGATGCTGCTTCCAAAAAGTTCTTCTGCCTCTCTCTTGTGTCTCTCCAAATCTACGTCACCAGCTCCTCCCAGTCCAGGACTTTCTTTTCACATCAAGTCCATCCCACAGGTGGGATTAACAAGCTCTGGGTTTTAACACAATCAATTTGAAAACCAAGCCAATACAGGGGGAACTTTATATTCCATTACTATCACAGTCATATACCTCCACCCAATACATATTAAGTTGAATTTCTAAAGTCAAATATAGTAATATACATTTATCCCCAATTCAATTTTGCCTTATCCCACTAGGTCTATAATTCTAAATGGCTGAGATTTTTTGGAAGCTTATTATGATAACCAATACATTAACTAGAAGTGTATTAATTACAACTTTAAATTCTACAAATTTAACAAGCTGACCTTCTCTAACATCAACTAAGTGTTAAAGGAATGTAAATTTTTAAGGTCTTCCCTGCACCTAGGTTAAATGCACCTGGAGCCTGTGGTGCAAGGCTTGTTGACTCTAGGCAAATTCTAGAGCAGCAGAACCAACAAAAAGACAAAGTGAAACAAATTTCCAGCTCAAGACAACCTGGAAGTTTGGAAGGAAAGGTCTGTTGCACAAAGCTGAGAGTGCAGTCCAGCACAGACCACACCAAAGTATACCTAGCCCCAGCAAACCTGGAGAAGGCCTCAGGGTGATTGAACTACTAGCAGCAGTTGTGGTTTCCAGACTTCTCAGTCCACAGACACCAAAGACAACTTAGAAGGTCAGCAGGAATGGTCTGTTGGACCTGGTTAAGAGTGGAGTACACTTTAGCACAGGCCACACCAGTACAGCCTAAGACCCACCAAACCAGGAGCAGATTTGGGAATGTCTGACTCAGCAGCAGCAGGAACAGTGGCTACTTCTGGAGCTCTCAGCTCACAGATAGTAAGGGGGTCAAACAACTCATCAGAGATTATAGGGACCTCTTTGCTAGTACTGAGGTAGGATTATATTGCTTTGCCTATACTTGAATCCAGGCCCTAGTCCTGAGTAGCAGTGCCAGGATTAAGAAGAGTACTAGCAAAGAAGAGCTTGTGGCAGCAACGGGGGGAGGGACCAGCCTCAATGTTCCAAGGCTAAAAAGAGTGCTTGTGGTCACTTACAGAACCAAACACAGGCCAGAAGAGGAGGAAACACCTCTCATTAGATCATATCACATTGGAAGAACTTAAAACTTACAGGTACCTAAAAGTATCTCTGAAAACAGCTGCACAAACCACCTAAAGCTTGGGACAGTTTACTCCGCACCCTGAAAGCAGAGTCCTACCTTAACAAAGAGATAAAAAATCAAAAAATAGACTGAGAATATGGGAAAACAACAGAAAAACAAACTTTTGACTATAGAAATCTATTTTGGTGGCAAGGAAGATCAAAACACATAGAAGAAGAAAACAAAGTCAAAGCTCCTACATCCAAACCATTCAAGAAAACTATGAATTGGTCTCAGGTTGACTTTAAAAATCAAGTAAGAGAAGTAGAGGAAAAATTGGGAAGAGAAATGAGATTGATATAAAAAAAATCATGAAAAAAATCTTAGGAAAAAAAAAAACAAAGTCAAGACGGCAGAGTAGAAACAGTACCGCTGTGCAATTCTGGTGCCCACCACCTCCAATTCGTGAAAAAAAAAGGGACTCTAAACAAACTTTGGAGCTACAGAACCCACAAATTGACACAGAGAAGCTAACCTCCTGCTAAGGACAGGCCAGCAGGAATTGGCCAACACAGTTCTCTGGGAGCCAAGCCCAACCCTATGCCAAGGTTTTAGCCCCAAGGCCAGCCTGACCAACTACAGGCTGGAGGGATTCCAGATCACCAGCAGCTGTGATGATCCAGAATTATCAACAAATAGATGCTGGGGACAAATTGGGAGGTCAGTGCAGTGTTGACTTTGGGACTCAGTGGTTGGAAGTGAGTCAGCTTTTGCCCCCAGGGCAAGAAGCAGCTGAGGGCTGTAGCACAGAAGCCACCACATGGCAGCTTTGGCTCCTGGCCTGCAGAGTGTGGGGGCACCATGAGATAAGCCTAAGGGGTAATCGCTCATGCTTTAACCTACTTGGATCTGGATTGCGGTCTAGGATGGAGGTCCTGCGGTGTATGGCCAGCTTGCCAGAGCATGTGAAGGCTTCAGAGAGGGCACCCAAATAATACCTCCAGTAGCTTAGAAAGCCCCAGCATTTGGAAAGAAGCTCCCCCGTCTGGTAGCAGAGTCCCACTGAGGCAAAAAGCTCAAAAGTCCAGCAATTGAGTGGCAAAATGAGCAGGCAAAGGAAGCAAACCAAGCAAAGGAATCCACAATTCAACTCCTATTTTGGGGACAAAAAGGATCAAAGCATGGAACAGGAGGAAGACAGTGAAGTCAGAATTCCAACACCAAAAGCTTCCAAGCAAAATACAAGCTGGTTACTGGTCATAGAGGACCTTAAGAAGCAGATTAGAGAAGTGGAGGAAAAATTGGGAAGAGAAATGAGAATGATGCAAGAAAATTATGAAATGAGAGTCAACAGCCTGACTGAGGAAAATTACACCTTAAAAAAAGAGATTAACTGAAATGGCAAAAGAGGCTCAAAAAGGCAATGAGGAGAAGAATGCCTTAAAAAGCCAAATTTGCCAGATGGATAAAGAATCTCAAAAGCTCAATGAGGAGAATCATTCCTTCAGAATTAGATTGGAACAAATGGAATCTAGTGATTTTATGAGAAATCAAGATGCTGTTGAACAGATCCAAACAAATGACAGAATAGAAGGCAATGTGAAATATCTCATTGGGAAAACCACTGACCTGGAACATAAACGCAGAAGAGATAATTTAAAAATTTTTGGACTACCTGAAAGACATGATCAAAGAAATAACCTAGAAATCATCCTCCAGGAAATTCTCAAGGAAAATGGCCTTAATGTTTTAGAACCAGAGGGCAAAATAGAGATTGAAAGAATCCACCAATCACCCCCTGACAAAGATTCCAAAAAGAAAACTCATAGGAATATTATAGCCAGGTTCTGAAATTCCCAGATCAAGGAGAGAATATTACAAGCAGCCAGGAAGAAGCAATTTGAATATTGTGGAAACACAATCAGGATAACTCAGGGTCTGGCAGCTTCTACACTGAGGGATCGAAGGGCTTGGAATATGATATTCAGGAGGTCAAAGGAGCTGGGACTAGGACCAAGACTCACCTACCCAGCAAAACTGAGCATCATGTTTGAAGGGAAAATATGGTCATTCAGTGGAATGGAGGACTTTCTTTTTTTTTCCAATTAGTTAGATCTGACTTTATTTGTGTGAAAAGTGTTTTGTAGTTATGATCATACAGGTCCTGAGTTTGTTTTCGAAGGTAGATTCCCAAATATTTTATAATGTCTACAGTAACTTTCAATGGGATTTCTCTTTCTATCTATTGCTGTTGAATTTCATTGGAAATATATAGGAATGCCGAGGATTTATGTGGGTTTATTTTATATCCTGCAACTTTGAAAAATTTATTTATTGCCTCAAGTAGTTTTTTACTTGATTCTCTAGGATTCTCTAAGTATATCATCATATCATCTGAAAAGAGTGATAGCTTGGTCTCTTCGTTGCCTAATTTGATTCCTTTGATTTCTTTTTCTTCTCTAATTGCTACTGCTAACATTTCTAGTACCAGATTGAATAAGAGGGGTGATAGTGGACACCCTTGTTTCACCCCTGATCTTATGGGAAATGCTTCTAGCTTCTCCCCGTTACATATAATACTTGTTGATATCTCTAAATAGATGCTACCTATTATTTTAAGGAAGGCTCCATTTATTCCTATACTTTCTAATGTTTTTAATAGGAATGGATGTTGTATTTTGTCAAGAGCCTTTTCTCCATCTTTTGAGATGATCATGTGGGTTCTGCTAGTTTTATTGTTGATATGATCAATTATACTGATGGTTTTCCTAATATTAAACCATCCTTGCATTCCTGGAATAAATCCTACCTGATCAAAGTGTATTATTCTTGAGATAAGTTGCTGTAGTCTTTTTGCTAGTATTTTATTTAGAATTTTTGCATCTATATTCGTGAGGGAGATTGGTCTATAATTTTCCTTCTCTGTTTTATCTCTTCCTGATTTAGGTATCAGTACCATATTTCTGTCATAAAAGGAATTTGGTAGGACTCCTTCACTAATTTTCCCAAATAGTTTGTAGAGTATTGGAATCAATTGTTCTTTAAATGTTTTATAGAATTCACTAGTGAATCCATCTGGCCCTGGAGATTTTTTCCTAGGAAGCTGACTGATAGCTTGTTCAATTTCTTTTTCTGAGATGGGATTATTTAAGTAATTTACTTCCTCTTCAGTTAATCTGGGCAACTTTTATGTTTGTAAATATTCATCCATTTCCCTAAGATTGTCAAATTTACATGCATACAATTGGGAAAAATAATTCCTAATTATTGTTTTGATTTCCTTTTCATTGGAGGTAGATTCACTCTTTTCATTTTTGATACTCATAATTTGGTTTTCTTCTTTCTTTTTTTTATCATATTGACTAAGGGTCTATCAATTTTGTTGGTTTTTTCATAAAACCAGCTCTTGGTTTTATTAATTCAATAGTTTTCTTAATTTCAATTTTATTAATCTCTCCTTTTGTCTTCAATATTTCTAATGTAGTATTTAATTGGGGATTTTGAATTTGTTCTTTTTCTAGGTTTTTTAATTGCATGCCCAATTCGTTGAGCTCCCTTTTCTCTAATTTAATCACGTATGCACTCAGGGATATAAAACTTCCCCTAAGAACTGCCTTTAATGCATCCCACAGATTTTAGTATGTTGTCTCATTATTATCATTCTCTTGAATGAAATTACTGATTGTTTCTATAATTTCTTGTTTGACCCACTCATTCTTTAGGATTAAATTGTTTAATTTCCAATTAGTTTTTAGTCTGTCTTTTCCTGGCCCTTTATTGCACATTTTTATTGCATCATGATCTGAGAAGGATGCATTTAATATTTCAGCCTTACTGCATAGAATTATGAGGTTTTATGCCCTAGAACATGGTCAATTTTTGAGTATGTACCATGAATCACCGAGAAGAAAGTAAATTCCTTTTTATCCCCATCCAGTTTTCTCCAGAGATCTATCATACCTATTCTCTCTAAAATCCTGTTCACCTCCTTAACTTATTTCTTGTTTATTTTGAGGTTGGATTTATCAAGTTCAGAGAAGGGGAGATTAAGGTCTCCCACTAGTATAGTTTTGCTATCTATTTCTTCCTCTAATTCCTTTACCTTCTCCTCTAGGAATTTGGATGCTAAACCACTTGGTGCATATATGTTAAGTAGTGATATTGCTTCATTCTCAATGGTGCTTTTTAACAGGATATAGTTTCCTTCCTTATCTCTTTTAATTAGGTCAAGTTTTGCTTTTGCTTTATCTGAGATAAGGATTGCCACCCCTGCTTTTTTTTTTACTTTAGCTGAGGCATGATATATTTTATTCCAACCTTTTACCTTTACCTTGTGTGTATCCCTCTGTTTCAGATGTGTTTCTTGTAAACAGCATATTGTAGGATTATGATTTCTAATACATTCTGCTATCCGTCTCCATTTTATGGGAGATTTCATTTCATTCACATTTACAGTTATGATTGTTATCTGTTTCTTTCCCTCCATCCTATTCCTGCCCTAGTTAATGTTCATATTTTCCCTCCCTTCTCCCTTCCCCCCCTTAATAGTTTTCCTTTTGACCACCGCCTCCCTCAGTGTTCCCCTTTCAGCCCCCCTCCCTTTTCCTCCCCTTTCCCCTTACTACTTCCCTCCCTACAAACCACTCCCACCCCCCTTTCATGACCCTTTCCCCCTCCTACTGCCTGTGGGATATATTTATACTTAATGAAGTATGATATTTCTTCTTCGCATCAAGAGTGACAGGAACAAATCTCATGTGAAGCTCCTCTCCCTTCCCTCTGTCCCTCTAAAATGATACTTTTTGTGTTTCTTCTCCATAGAGTCCTATACTTAACTGGTTGTTATTCCCTCCGTGTACCAGAACCAATGAGGGAAAAGTTCATATGCTTCCCAAGTCCCCCCCCCCTTTTTTTCC
>NW_027187110.1:0-12033 GCF_028583685.1 Petaurus breviceps papuanus | reverse complement strand
AATCAGATTCTAAGAGGCAGAGGAGTGAGGGTGAAGTGCCTTCTAGATGTGGGGGTAGCGTACAAAAGTGAGGCTTGAAAAAGACAACTAGGGAGTGAGCTCCTGAAGGGGGTAAGGGGAAGGCAGATATTAAAAGAACATCATAAGCAAAGGCAGGAAGTGTTCAGGGGCCACAGAGCAGAGTGGCTGGTCAGAAGTTTAGATTATATAGAGGGGAATGATGGGAGATCAGGAGTGTCAGGCTGTGAAGAACTTTGAATACTAAGCAAAAAGGTCTGAACTCAAAAGTAGGCATTAGGGAGACAGTGACAGGTTTTGAGCAAGAAACCATGATGAGTGGAGAGTGTTAGGTCTTGTCTTAATGGCTTCTAGCTGTGGTTGTAGGCAAGCTATAATTTCTCAGAGTCCCAGTCTCCTCTGGGAAATGAGAATGATACCTGCACCACACACTTCACAGGACTATTGTGAGGAAAGCACCATAGACATCTGAGTTATGATTATACAGAATATGACTGAATGGGGAAAGGAGGCTACAGCCAGAATCCAGGGGATTGAGTGGTCCTAAGGTAAGTAGACCAGTTTGGCTGGAGCATAGCATATTGATGGTAAGTAGAAGGAAATAAGTTTACAAAGTCTATTGGAGGATACAGGCATTAACTAGAGATTAGGAAATTGGGTTTAGGAAGCCAAATAGGGCAGGGAGAGCAGCATAGACATGTTTTACTAGCAGAAGGCACAGCCAGCTGGCAGATGCTTCATCTGTCCCAAGAGAAGCTTTTGTCTTTTGAGCTATAAGCTGCACCAGTGGAAGAGGGGGCACCCTAAAACAATTAGGATCCCAAGACTAGCCGGGCAGTGGCCAACAGATGTGAAGGAAATACACCATCTGTAGATGTTGTGGTGATTCTTGAGGGCTAAGAAGCAATGGCGGCTGGGTCCAGCATCAGGCAGCCCATGTTCCTCTCTTAAGCAGAATAACTCAGTCCCAGAATGTTTTGAATCTGCAAAGCACTTGCCTTACCACCTCCCAGTCTGGTAGCTAGTGTAAATACTACTGTTAACCTCAGCTTTATAGACAACAAAGCCAGTTTGGGAGAATGAAGTCGTAGTCATAGAACAGAGAACCAAACCTAGTCTTCCTCTCTTCAATGAAAAATATTATAAGGACTCTACAGAGAATGATACCAGGATTTCTTAAATTTAGAAGGGCTTCTCCCTTTACTCTTTCTTAGAAAGACTGGGACAAACTAAGTAAAGCTGGGGTGGGAGGCTCTGAATATAAATTGAAGGAGATTTGCTCCCTTAAGCCAAAGAGAGAATGCCAAATGATGTCATAAAGCTTGCTACTATTTGTGGAAGCTGAAAAAGTGAAGGAACCAACAGCTAGGGATGGGTGACCCACATGGATAGTGAGCCACACTGGTGAGGGAATATGTGGGCATCTCAAAGGCTGGCAAGTGCTCCTGGCTGATGGAAACCAGACTGAGGAAGAACGCCTGCATCTAAGATCCTAGAAGAGAGTACAGGTCATTCCCTGGATATTTCCTGGTCTAAGAAGGAAAGAAATTTTCAGCTATTTGACCACTAATCGTTGTCCAGATAAGGTGGGCCCCTTTCCCAAAGTTGTGCTTAACTTGAAGCTCCAGTGGATACATTTTGGTCAAAATTTTGGACTTCAAGACCTTCTTAGAAGAGTCTTTCTATCCAAAGGTGAAGGAAGTGTTATGGTAAGGCCCACTCATTCTTTCAGCATAGTTTTATTAAGCTTATTGAGTTCATACTGTGTGCAGGACACTGGTAAATAAACCTTGAGAATATAAAGGCAGATACAATACAGACCTTGTTCATGAAGATGACAGTCAAATAGAAGGAAGAACCAGCGCTCAAATCATGATGATGCAAGAAACAAAGTGCCAAGAAGAATTTAGTGAAGGTTCTGTGAATCTCACTACCAGGAAAATCAGAAACAGAAATGTCTTATGTATCCAAAGAAAATGGAACTTTCTATGGTAGTAAAGGACTGAAAACAAAAGGCATGCTTAATGACAAGGAACAGCTCAACATCGGGATATATGAATGTAATGAGAAAGGGACTTGAAAAATTACAGCCTCTCCCAGGGTAAAGAAATCACTGGGGAATTTGGGGGGAAGGCCTAGCAGAAGTAAATCTATTTCTTAAGCTATTATCCCTCCTGAAATTTTACTTTCCTCCCTTACCAATCCCCACCACATAATTAACCCAATACTCGCTCCTACTCTTGAACCCCCTGCTATTTGTCCCATCACTGTGCATCCCTTTTCAAGCCCTAACCCTGGATTGCTTCCATTATCTGCATCATCAGCTCTCATTCACATGCTGCTGGATGGAACTGGAGGAGTCACACAATTCTGTTTTCCAGTTTTAAGTGGGCCCTCCCTGCAAGGCAACGCTTTTATCATTCTCTAAGAGATTCCCTATCTCCATAAAATCTATTCCAAACCTATCTTCAAACTTACGGAGGCCCTTTGACAGGAGCGTCCTCTTCTAGCAAGAGCCCTTGACATCCATCATCCCCCACTCCACTCTTATTGGAGAAGATGCCCCCTCAATCACTCCTACCTCTAATGTTCAGTTTCTGTCTATTAGTTCCTTCTCTACTGCCTTCAAACATGCCCCCTCTACCCTAAAAACAACAACAACAACAAAAAACCATTCATAAGGTCCTATCATCCCCTTAAACTAGTTTCCTGCATCTGATCTCCCTTTCTCAGCAAAGCTCCTAGAGAAAGCTGTTTTCTCCACTTGCTCTCACTTTCTCCTTAACCCTTTGCAATCTGACTTCCTCCCTCATTACTCGAGTGAAACTGCTCTCTCCAAAATCAACAGGGATCTCTTAATTGCCAAAGCAGAGGATTTGTTCCCAGTCCTCATACTTCTCTAACCCTCTGTTCATTTGATATTGTTAATAGCCTTCTGGATATTCTTTGGGTGACACTGTTCTTTTGTTTCTCATTTAACCTGTCTGACCACTCTATCCCAATCTCCTTTGCTGGCTTTCCATCCATATCACACCCCAAGACTGTCCTGGATTATCTGTACCTCTCTAAATACTTTCTTCACCATCTTATCTCAATCACAACTCTCATGGGTTTAACTCACATCCTTACACAGATGACTCCCAGAACTCTCTCTATAGTCCCAGGCTTGCATCACCAACTGCCTGTTAGATATTTCATACTGGCTGTCCCATGGAGATCTTAAATTCAACATGTTCAAAACAAACTCATTTTCTCCCTTCCCCCCCCCCCCAACCCAACCCTCTTGCAAACTTCTGTTTAGGGCTACAATAGGCTTCCATTATCCCCAGTTTTATAACCTAGACCTCAAATCCTCCCTTTTCTCTTATTCTACATACCAGATGGTTCTGAAATCTTATTTCTGTCTCCACAACATCTCCAACCAGTTCTCATATTCACATAGCTACCAACTTAGTTCAGGCCCTCATCACTTTTCTGGTACTTCAGTGACCTTCTAATAATTGATCTCTGCCTCAAGCCTCTTCCCACTCCATCCTCCACAAAGCTGCCAAAGTGATTTTTCCTTAAGCATAAATCTAACCATTTTAATCCTCTAATTCAATAAACTCCTATGGTGTTTAGCATAAAATAGAAACTCCTCTGCTTGTTATTTAAAGTCCTTTACAATCTGGACCCAACCCATTTTTCAAGCTTCATACATTCATTCTACTGCATTCTGAGTTCCAGTCAAACTGTTTTTCTCTCTTCTTCTCACCTGACATCCCATCTCCCTTCTCCACACCTTTTCACTAACCATCCCACCCTTCCAGAATGCCATCCTTCCTCATCTCCAAAGAATGTCTCACTTCCTTCAGGCTTATCTATGTATATGTTGCCTCTTCAGAATATAAGCTCCCTGAGAGGAGGGAGTGCTTAATTTTTTTTATCCTTTTATACCAGCATCTGCCACTGTTACCTGTAGTGCTGTAATGCCAATCATGGCAACACACCTGAGGACTGCTGCTGTGAATAATTTTAGGAGTCTAATCATATAGTGAACTCTATTCAGCAGTAAACTAAAGCATAACATTCATCAGAGCACCCTTACACAAAACATGTTAGCTATATATATGTCATAATACTCAGTATATTATATGGCACATACATTGCATTCAGTAACATTCCCCAAAATACAATTAAGGGGTCCTAGGCTAGGGTCTTCCCTACCACCACACATCCTTAAGGGGTAGTAGAAAATGCAAACACCAGCCACCCCTAGGTCACAGAAAGTCACAATCTCCTCAATCAATATACAGTGTCCAAGTCTTGACTTGAGGCTGACTTCCAGATCCCAGGACTGACCTGTCCGTTCCCAGCTCTTGCCTGGGTTCACACACAGGTAGGTCTCTGCTCTTGCTCCTTGTCTGAGCTCACAGGGTTTATTCACACTAAGCACTTCCTGCTTCTGCCTGAGAGCGGGCTCCAGGGGCTCTTGCCCACAGCTTCTCTTTTTAGGAAAAGAAGGCTTAATACTTATTTATTTATTTTTTGCCTTTTTGGAGGGCAATTGGGGTTAAGTAACTTGCCCAAGGTTACACGGCTAGTTTTTGTGTGTGTGGGTGTTAAGTGTCTGAGGCTAGAACCGAACTCAGGTCCTTCTGACTCTGGGGCGGCGATTTACTCACTGTGCCATCTAGCTGTCCCTTAATACCTATTTATATACATTACCAGTGCAGTTGTCTCAATTCACTTTTAACAGCTTTTTAACAGACTTAAGCTAAGCCACCTTCCTGTGAACAGATCTCCAGTTAAATTCACTCACAAAAACCAACAGACAGGGCTTCTGTCTGAGGAATTAACACAGACCAACAGACAGAGTGCTGACATTACAAACCTTCTGTCAAGGGTCCCCAACAAGTAAGTTTCCCATGCCTCCTTATTCTTGTTTCTCTCTCAGCTCTGCTCCTCTCTCTTCTCTCTCCCCTCTCCCTACAAGCAACACAATATATACTGTTTCCAGTAAAAGACATTTTGTTTCAATCAGACTGGATTCAATCAAAGGTAAGACTCAAAGGCACTTGATTGGCTAAGTCAATCCAGAAAAACAGCAAAAAATCCTTCTTTGCTTGCCGTTACAAGTACTTATTATGGTGCTTGGCACACTGTAGGTGCTTAATGGGTGTTTATTAGTTGACTGATTAGTAAATCATACCCAACCAGGAAGTGCATTCACCAAGGAAAATGATATAGGATCTGCCTGGAGAGGCAGGGGCTCCCTCACTCAGGTAGAACACTCCATATCTCTCTAATGCATTTAACTATAATTCCCCATGGTATGTAGTATTACAGTACATGGAGATTGGTAGGCTAACTGAAATTTTGAAGTATTTGCCAGATATAGAGAAACTGGATGGGGCCTGTGAAAAGAAAGGATGGCTTGCCAAGTTTCTCCTTTCCAATAACAAGCAGGAGAAGTGAGGAATGTGCCTTGAACAGTGCTTCCTTGTGAATTGCAAAGATGCCTTTGGATGAGTGGATTATAGCTGGTGGCCAGTCTGTTCTTTGGACAGATGTAAGAATGAAGGAGCTATGAGTGCTTGGATTTCCAATTCCTGTTGTCTCAATTTTGGGAGCTGGATTTGAAAAAATTTCTGACTGAGCAAGGCAGAAAAATGCCCTTTGATTGAAAAATGTCTTGTCTTAAAGTTTCATTTGCCAGTACAAGAAGCAACTAGGATAAGACTTCAGAGGCAGCTTGATCACAAAACTGATCATGTATAATCATGAGCCAAAGGGAAGCTCTTTCTCTACTAAAGGTAGGGACCTGAGCTGCACAGATTAGGTTTATGAAGGACAAAGGATCATCATGGAGAGCTAGTGCAATGTATTGGGGGAAAAAATGGGTCCTAGAGTCAGAAGACAAAGTCATGCGACATTGGGGAAGTCACTTCCTCTCTGAGTTTCTATCCTTTTTGTTTGTTTTTTATATTAAAATTTTTTTTTTTTGCATTTTGGAGGGGGTAAGGGTGGTAGGCCAATTGGGGCTAAGTGACTTGCCCAAAGTCACACTGCCTAGTAAGTGTTAAGTGTCTCAGGCAGGATTTGAACTCAGGTCTCCCTGACTCCAGCGCCAGTGCTCTATTTACTGTGCTACCTAGCTGCCCCGCTTCTCTCCTTTTTAAAATGGAGATGGTTTCACTACTAAATACACACCCCAAGGAGGTCCCATATACATAAAAAAAATTCACAGCAGCATTTTTTTTTTTTGTGGTAGCCAAGACTTAGAAATAAAGTAGGTGGTCACTGGATAAAAAATAGCTAAACAAACAAAATACATGATATTGCTGTGCCCTAAAAATGCATATGAAGACTTTAGGGAAGCAAGGAAGACTTAGGTGTACTGATGCAAAGTGAAATAAGAAGAAACAAGACAATATACACAATGATTACAATGGTGCAAATAGAAAGAAAAATAAACTGAATACTGGAATTAGAATGATCAGGCTTGACCCTAAAAGACAGTTGAGAAAAATGCATCTCCCTCCTGTCATTGCACAAGATGAGTCTGGAATATTGCACATAAGGCTAATATACTGGCTTGTTTTGCTGAAGTTATTTCTCTTAAAAATCTCTGATACAAGGGATGACTTACTAGGTAGGGAAGGAAGAGATATATTTTAAAACAAAACACATCAATAAAAATAAGACAAAAGAACAATTTTCTTTTTTTTTTTTAAAGCAATTTGGGTTAAGTAACTTGCTCGAGGTTACACTGCCAGTTATTTCTGGGTGTGGTGCTAAGTATCTGAGCCCGGATTTGGTCCCTAGGTCATCCCGACACTGGGGCCAGTGCTCTTACTCACTGAGCCACCTGGCTGCCCCAGGGTGACTTATTTATTTATTTATTTATTTATTTAATCAATTGGGGTTAAGTAACTTGCTCAAGGTTACACTGCCAGTTATTTCTGGGTGTGGTGCTAAGTATCTGAGTCCGGATTCGATCCCCAGGTCATTCCAACACTGGGGCTGGTGCTCTTACTCGCTGAGCCACCTGTCCGCCCCTCAAAAGAACAATTTTCAAAAAAGAAGAATAAGATGGTGTGATAGTAATGGCAATTAAAGATTCCCCTGTATTGGCTTGGTTTTCAAATTGATTGTGTTAAAACCCAGAGTTTGTTAATCCCACCTGTGGGATGGGCTTGTTGATGTGAAAAGAAAGTCCTGAACTGGGAGGAGCTGGTGAGGTAGATTTAGAGAGACACTAGAGAGAGGCGGAAGATCTTTTTGGAAGCAGCACCTCGTGGAGAGAGAGAGACTAAGAGAATTGCTGGTGGCCGCTTTGAATTGCCCTGGACTTTTGAGACCTGCCCCCTGAGCTGCCAAGGACTGAGGAGACATGGCTGTTTTGCTGGTACTTTGTCTGTCTGTTTTGATGTTGTTTTGCCAGATTTGTCCACTGGTGAAAGACAGTCCTTTTGTTGAAGAAGTCCTGGAACCTGGCTGTTCGCTAAGAAGCCCTGAGACTGTCCTGCAGACAGAGAGTGAATACTGTCCACTGGTGAGGGACAGTACTGTTGTTGCAGGGGTCTGGAGACTGTCCGGCAGACAGAATGAATACTGTCCACTGGTGAAGGACAGTGCTGTTGTTGCAGGGGTCTGGGAGCCTTTCTGTTGGTTCAGAAGCCCTGAAGAAGGATTTTCTTGTTGTATGTTTACAGAAATCCTGGGAGAGGGCTTTGCTAATGTGTTCAGGGGTTCTAGGACTGTTCTACAGACAGAGGATAAATTCATGAAGGGACTGGCAATGTATCTTATGGCCTTGCTAAGCCTTGTCTCCCCAGGAACTAAGATTGCTGAGTACTTGCCTCCGTGTCAAGATGAAGAAAAGACCTCCATTTGGGTATAAGTGCTGTGTTTAAACTTGATGTAACTCTGGGGTAGATTCAATTGTGATCCAGGGGTGGGGAACTTTTGACCTTATTGTGCTCTGTGATTGACAAATGAAGGTACTTTACCTATGTTTGGAAACTAATCTCCATTTGAGAAGAGGGGTTTTGTGGTGGACCAAATGAAGGTATAGCCTAGGGGTGGAGTAGTATTTAGAACAGGGACTTTGTAATTGATTGAATGATTGGAAAGTCCTGGGGTGGGGTAGTACTTGGAGATTATTTAATCACACTTAGTAAATGCTGTATTTTGAATGATGTCATGTTTTGATCTTCTCTGTTCTTGGTTTGTCACTGAAAAAAAATAGAGAGCACCTATGCTGGTATTTTGAACCTGGGAAGTTGCCTTCTTTTGGCATTACATTACAGATGGTGATAACACTTCTTGCCTGACAGGGTTGTTTTAAGGAAAGAGTTCTTTAAACCACAGAAAGCATGACAGGAATGATAGATATTCTGTGGGGGTGGACAACTCCTTTGGTTTTTAGAAGAGAAATAAATGAAGAGAGAACGCTTCCTTCATAATTGTTAGGAATTTTGTGGTGGTGCAGGATTAGAGAACATGAGAACTGGCAGGGACCTCACAGAACCAGCTTTTGTGATACTGTCAAGATGAGTTAGAACTAAAAGCAACTTTTTGTAGTAGCAAAAAAATAGGAAATTGGTGGGATGCTCATCAATTGGGGAAGGACTGAGCAAGCTGTGGTATATGAATGTAATGGGATACTATTGTGCTATAATAAATGATGAGCAGATGGATTTTAGAAAAACCTGGAAAGACATGAACTGAGCTGAACCAAGAGAACATTATATACAGTAACAGCAATATTGTATGATAATCAACTATGATAGACTTAGCTCTTCTCAGCAATACAATGATCCAACACAGTTCCAAAAGACTTGTGATGGAAAATGCTTTTGTTTGAATGGAATGAAAAGTTTTCAAAACAAAGAAAAAAAGAAAAGAATTGAAGCATTTAAAAATATATACAGAAGGAAACACAAACAGGACAGCTTGAAAGTAAAATTTTTGAATTTAAGAAAAGGCAAATTGTACACAGTAGGGATTCTTGGTTTAACATATAACCCTTTTTTTCTCTTCCACTTTGTATATGGAAATCTGGGGTCTTTTGGTGTTAAGTTTAGAATTTAAATTTTTCTTAAAAAGTAAGTGAAAGGTTTTTGAAAGCAGGGACTGTCTCAATTTTGTCTTTGTATTTCCAGAGTTTGACACATAATATATATATATATTTGTTTGCTTGTTGTATTGATCAAGGAATGTATGATCTTTAAAGAAAGCTGGCTGGTCACACATTAGTATCCTTATGAGGTCAAGAGGAAGGCCTCTAGAACAGTTGGGTGGACTGACTGTGGTGAATTTATGGGAAGACATGGCCAAAAGTCACATGGAAAGAGCAGGTATACACAGGCTGGTATTTGCACTGAGGAGATCATGGGTCCATTGAAGTAACTGAGTATGTAAGGCCTTCCATTTATGACCATTAAATCTCATCTATTTGATTTGGCCCAATATGCTGGCCGCCAAGACCTTGGGTTCACTACTTCTTTTCTAGATGTCCACTATTCCCTTAATAATAACATATTCTAGAATTCTGCCAGTAATTAAAACAAATTTATTGGCCTATAGTTTGCAAGTCCCATTCTCTTCTTTTTTTTGAAAATCAGGGCATCTGGGATGCTGTTCTTCATGACCTCTTAAAAGATTGCTGATATTGGCTAAGCAGAGAACTGAAAAGAACTTGAGAGGCCGTCTGGTCTATACCATACCTGAATAATGTCCCCTAGTCAGAACACAACAGAAATATAGTATACACTTCTGATCACCTTACCTTTTCATGGACAGATATAATCTGGAGGGCAATCAGGTTGGCAAGGAGAATGAGGATTAGGCTATATTAAGATTGTTTGAACTGTGGTTCTTTAGCCCGGAGAAGAGACTTAGTGGGGAAGGAGACGTGATATTTGTCATCAAATACTTGAAGGGCTTTCAAGTGGAGGAGGATCCAGAGAGTATAACTAGGAGCACTGGGGGGAATGCTATAGACACACATTTTGGCTGGATGTAAGAAAAAACTTCCAAACAATTAAAGCTGTCCGAAAGTGGAATGAACTGACCCAGGGTAAAAATATCTCATCACTCAAGGCCCTCAACGGAAGGTTAGAATGAGATTTGTCAGGGATGTTGTAAAGCAGAGGGGCCAAACACACACATGGTCACATATAGCCCACAGCACTCCTAAGTGTGACCCAACACAGATTAAATGTAATTGGGAAATACTTAACAGAATAAATAAAAATACAATAAAACACAGAAAACATTAAAACAATTAAAATATGTTGCCTGCAGGGATCCTTATAAATGGATTAGGGGTCCCTATTTTTATTCATTTTTGGCATCATTGTTGCAGAAGGGTGTAAGGGTTATGGGATTTAAAGATCTTCCATGCCCCATTGAACTTGCTGATGTAGCAGGAAGGGGCGAAGAGGAAGTGGAAGCCAAACTAGAGTTCCTGCGGTGGCTAGCAGTGGCGGCAACGGCAGCAGCAACAGCAGAGGCAGCGGCAGCAGCAGCGTGAAGCCCTTTTTAAGTCAGCCAGAATTTCTGCTAAGGACTCCTGCTGAGGACTGCCAAGGGCTAGAGCTGCTGGGAGCACGCTTCCTGGACCCTAGGTGGTTGCTGTGAGTGGGGAGAGGAGGACCTTTGCCTGAGGTAGCCTGTTCTGTTTTAAAGGCTTGAGAATGTGGGTGCTTTCTACTTTATCTGCCTGTGCCAATGTCATAACTACTCTGATGGCTTTCACTTTCTGGTTTTGGGACTCAGTCTTTTGGTATTTTAATACATTTTCTAGCTTATTCCCCCATATGGCAAGCCTGATGTATTTTGTGATGGATAATTATATCAGCATATCTGTAATTTCCGTAGGCATTGTGAATATGGCATTGCTGATACAAAGAGGCCTGTACAACATACAGGCTGAGGGCTGCTTGCTGCCACCAAAGGATTTCAGATGGTCTTTGAAAACTGTACTGTTGCCATTGAACACTCTCCTATTTGTCATATGATCTAAGGCGACCAATCATTGTCTGTCTGTCTCTAGTCTAAACTATCTGCTGCCCAAAGAAGTTTGGCCTATTTTAATTTTGGCCCCTACCAACTTACAAGTTTTGCTGGTCTGTTGTAGAGGATATTTCTATTTAAGTATGGATTGGAATAGATGATCTGAGATCTGATATTCTGATTCTGAAATTTGCATGTGTTGTTCTCCTAAACTTTCACCCCCAAGTGATACTAGCTATTTTTATGGGTAGTGCTGGGCTTCTAGAAAAATAGACTTATTGATTGTTATACACATATCACATCCCTCAAAGGGGCAGCTAGGTACCTCAGTGGATAGAGCCTCACCAGCCTGGAGTTAAGAAGATTCTTCCTAAGCTCAAATCTGAGCAGACACTACTAACTCACTGTAAGTGTGCTATGCAACTATGCTCTTTCCAGTAAATCACTTTGGGGATAGCAGACCTATCTTCCCCATCCTGAAAAATTTCTCACTAGATCCTGTCATCCCATCAGCCATCATGCTTTGTCTCTATTCTCTTTTGAAGCCAAACTCCTTGAGAAAACTTTCCACACTCCTTGTTTCCCCTTCTCCTTTCATTTTCTTCTGAACTCTCTACAGTCTGGCTTCTGATCTCATCACTCAGCAAAATCTATTCTTTTCAAAGTTACCGTTGACCTCTAAATTGTAGGATGTCATGGCCTTTTGATGGATCATCATGTCATGCCACCTAACTCTTCCCCTCACCCCACCAAATGCTGGGATCTCCTCTCTTTTCTCTCTATATTGCCTCCCTTGGTGACCTCCTCAGATCTTATGGGCTCATATAATCTCTGTTCAATTATAATTTCCATTCAGATAATTCCTAGACTGATGTATGCAGCCCTGGTCTCCTTATTTTCAGTCCCTCATCACCACCTGCTTACATGACATTTCAAATAGATGTCCCAGAAACATCCCAAACCTAACATGTTTAAAACAGAACTCCTAATCTACCCTGAGACCCACCCCTC
>NW_027187109.1:0-12123 GCF_028583685.1 Petaurus breviceps papuanus | reverse complement strand
TACAGCCCCCAGCCCCAGCCCCAGCTCCAGCCCCAGGCCCAGGCTCAGCCCCAGTCCCAGCCCCAGCTCCAGCCCCAGGCCCAGGCCCAGGTCATTTCAGTCCCTGGTCCAGTTCAGCTTAGCTCAATATCAGGTACAGACTCAGCTCACCTGGGTTCCAGTTCAATCAGTCAGTCAGTCAACAAGCATTTATTGGGTGCCTCCTATGTATCCAGCACTGAGATAAGATCTAGACATACAAAGAAGAGTAAGGACAGTCCTGCCCTGAAGGAACTCACTGTCTAAAGGGGAAAAAACAACTGTCCACAGAGGCTATATCAGCAGTAAATAAAATAAGAGGCAATTTCAGAGGGAAGGCACAAGTAGGCATTGGGGGTAAAGGTGGGGGACCAGGAAAATCCTCCTGCAAAAGATGGGATTTGAGCTAAGTCTAGAAGGAAGCCAGGGGAGCCAGAAGTCAAAGGTGAGGAGGGATAGCACGGCAGACATAGGGCACAGCCAATGCAAAGGCATGGAGTTGGAGGATATAGCGTACTATGAGAGAAACAGAAAGAAGGCCTGTGTGGAATAGACAAGAGATTATGAAAGGGAGGAAAGTGTAAAAAGACTGGAAGACAGGACGGAGCCCGATTGTGAAGGGCTTTGAATGCCAAAGACCAAAGAGCATTGTGTGCCCTTTGTTTAAGGAAGATCACTTTGGTGGCTGAATGTAGGATGGACTGGTGTGGGGAAAAAAAGACTTGAGGCAGACAGACACCCCCTTCCTGCCCAGCAGCTGCTTCAACAGTTCAGGTGTGAGGTGATTAAGGTTCTACACCAGGGTAGGGGCAGTGTCAGAAGAGAGAAGGGGTCTGCTGAGGTGAAATCTACCACAGATCCTGCAGAAGTGAAATCAACAAGAAATGCTTCTGAAATGAAACCTACCAGAGATGCTGTAGAAGTGAAATCTACCAGAAATGCTGTGGAAGTGAAATCAATAGGCATGGCTCCCGTTGGAGTCCAGAATGACTCTTAGACTGAGAGTCTGGAGGACTGAGAGGATGATATTGACCCCAATAGTCATTGGGAAGTTGGATGGGGAAGGATTTAAGGGAAAGAAGAGATTGAGTTCTGTTTGGGACACGTTATGGCTAAGGTGTCTATTGGACACCCAGTTCAAGATGTCTGAGAGCTAGTTTGGAGATGCAAGATTGGAGGTCAGCAGAGAAGTTGGGTTGTCAATGACATCAGATGACAATTGATTTCATGCATACAGGTGAGATAACTAAGGGAGTCTCCATGTACCCAGGACAGAGCCTTAGAAAACATAGACCAACCCCACTTTTACAAAGGAACTGAGGTCCTCAGAGGGGAAAAAACTGACACTAGAACCCAGGACCAGAGACAGCATGGTGCGGTGGTTAGAGTGCTGGCCTTGAATTCAAGGTCCTTTGTCTTCTCTGGGCCTCAGTTTCCTTAATTATAAAATGAGAGTATTGGACTAAATGGTTCTTTATCAGCCCCCCAGACCACCACCCCAATATCTCATTTCAATGAAGAGCTGTTTTTCCAGGAGAGGGAATGAGTTAGGACTGAGAAGTGGCCATTTGCCAGCCCTTGCCATCTCAGAATCAAGGCACCTCACCCGGAGGAGGCTGGCAAGGGCCTCTCTGGGGACAGTTGGGTTCTGATGGAGGCAGATTTCAGCCTTGGCCTTGGCCTCCTTGGCAGGGAGTGCCCACAAGTATCTCAGAGGAACAGAGATGGCTACAAAGCTGTGTATGGGGGTTCTGCAGTTCACTCCTTTGCTCTTCCTCAGGGGCAGGTGGGAGGGAGCCACAATCAGCAGAAAGAGGGAGCTCTGCCAGGGAACAGAAGCTACTATTTCTGTAGCATTTCAAGATTACAAAGAACACTACATACATTTTCTCCTTTGATGCCCCCAGAGACCTTGGGCAGTGGTTACTGTGTCCCAGCATTACCTCCATTTGAAATGTGAAGAAACTGAGGCCTAAAGGAGGGAAGTAAGCCCTGGAGTCACGTGGGGTCACCCTGTCTGTCAGACCTCCCACAGGAAGGCTTGCTACTACACTGGAAGTCTAGGGGCCCAAACATCCCATTTCAAGTTAAGCTGTTGAGAGGGGTAAAGCATAGATCTTCAAGGTGGGGAGGGATTGCACATTTAGGGAATACAGTTGAAGGCAGAGGACAGGTTTCCATGTTCTTGAAGCTCTCCTCTTCTCATTGGGGGAGACAACACACAGAGAAGGTTTTAGCAGCACAGTGGGAGGAAAGGCTCTACCCTGGGTCCAATGTTTCTGAGAATGTGGCACCTCAGAAAGACAGGTTGAATTGGCTTCACGGTAGAGCCTGTGGCAAGCTCTGACACACTAGGAGGGAGGGAGGAGGGTCAGATTTGTCACTCACCCGCCCAGACCCCATTAGGGACAAGCAATGGATTCCACATCTTCGACAGACCCAACAAGTGCTTGTTGCAGACTCTGCCTAGACCCATGCAGTGAAGGGAGCGCACTACCCCCAGACCCACCCATCTAGTTTGGATCGAACTATTGTCTTTCTCCTGAGTCTAACTTGGAAACCTGGAAGCCTCTGGTTCTGATCCCCCATTTGCCCTGGGGGCCTCCCTTTGAATTCTGACTGTAGCTAGCTGGTGTCTACCTCCCCCCCCACACACACACACAGCCCCCCAGCATGCTCCTCTCCTTCTGGGACGCGGCCTTCCCCAGCCTGGTTGCCCTCCTCTGGACACTCCTACGCAGCACCCAGAACCAAACATCAGACACCCTCCTTGAAGTGTAGTCTGTGGCAGGCTCCTCAGACCAGGCTTCCCGTGAGGAAGAGGCCAGAGTGAGGAAGGACAAGGACGTTCGGGAGCTTGCAGGTCCTTGTGAACAAGAGGGAAATGGCGGCACTCTCCAGAGCTGGGGAAGAGCCAGTGATGGCCCCCTTTTCTGCCAAGGAAGATAACCTTAGTTGAAAACAGTAGGCTAGTATGACCTTGATTCCGGGGGCATGTGAACAAAGGGCCGGTGAGTGACCCTGGAAAGGCAGCAGCGAAGCACCAGGGCCGTTAGTCAGGCTGCGTCCAGGGTAGCGCATTCCCTCCTCTTTGACCAAAGCTACTCACCTTTGGGTCCAATGCTAGTGTCAAATTTATGGAGACTTTAGCAAGTATTTGGTCAAGTCTTTTTGAGGTTATTTGTGTGAAAAAGGTACAAAGATGTCTTTTCTAGGCTAATCTAATCAGCTGGCCTCAGAGACTGACATCCTTCCAAGGTGGCCCATAGGGGACGTACTAGGCCTCTGGTCCAGGAAGATCCAAGACCAAACCCACCTGCTCGGCAGGGGAATGACCTGTCATCAGTCTGAGGACAGTACTAAACACCTACTCCAGAGAGCAAAGATAGTTGTAGTTGCCTGGTGACCCTGGGAGCTCTCCTTTCTCATTACCCATGCCTGGTCTCTCCTTGGCAGGAGGTCTCCAGGGGTGTGGCCCGTTGTTCTGGCCTGGACCCTCTCCTAGGTCACAGTTTTGTTTCACAAAACAGTCTGTTCATCCAGCGACACACATCAAGATGGCAGGCTATCTGAAAAAGATCTGGGGTGCTTAGTGGACTACAGGCTCAGTCTATGTCAATAGGGTTTGAGTGAGGTACAGTTAAAGGCTCACCATCCAGGGCTAAGTGGCTCTCACCCCTTGGAAGCCCAGTCTGCCTGAGCACGGCTGTGGGACTAGGGTCAGTCCTGGCTCCTACATTCTAGGAGGGACATTGAGAAGGTGGGGAAGGGTGGACAAGCCCTGCCATATGAGGACCACCCCCTCCCAAGGCAGAATACTGACTTGTGAGCCCAAAGCTCTGGTCTTCCTTCTGTCCTCTGAAGCCCTCCCAGGCCAGGGAAGTTGATATACCAGGGCCTGGACCAGCCCCAGAGGATGGGAGGTTACTTGGTGCTCATGCCTCTGTTATGCAGTGGTGTCTGGGGAGAGAGAAGATGAGGAACCAGCCTCAAAAGACAGTGCAGCCTTAGGCTGCACAGGTGTGAAGGGGAGAGCCAGCATCAGGACCCTGGTCTTTAGACTCTAAGACTTTGGCCATTTCCCACTACCTGGCCCAGACTTTCTGTACCTACCCATGCCTAGCATCATGGATCAGCAGGGGTGCAGATTACTCAGCTCAGCCTACAGTGGAAACCATGATAGGAAGGTCCTCTTACCTGCCTGGCCTCAGCCCCCAGGGCCCACACAAACCCTGCTCTCAGACTCTGGTTACCACCTCTTGCCACTCTGGGGGTCAGGAAATGATTGATCAGCCCAGCTGACTGAGGTCTAGGCAAAAGGCATGTAGGCAGAGAAAAGGGAAGCCTGAAGCGGCCTCCATCAATAGGGACCAGGCCCCTCCTGGCATTGGGGCTTGCCAAGAAAGGCTCGAGACAGCAGGGGACAGATGCCAGCCCCAATGGAGACCTGATAGAAAGAATGCTCCCCACGGCACTGGCAGTTCCCCACAGCACCGGAGGCCCCCCATGGCACAGGAGGCCCCTCCATGGTACCAGCAGCCTCTAGCAGGTTCCTGCACCTAGGTCTCTGCTTCCTCTGCTGCAAATAAGACAGAGGGGCCAGATGGTGCCTAGGACCGTTTCATGTCTGGAGGGTCTGCTCACATTTCAGCTCTAAGGCTCCTTCCAGTTCTGGGACTGTATAGTTCAATGTCCTAAGGTTTTCTCAACTCCATTGTTCTCTGATTTTCAGATCTGTTTTATTTTCCATTCCTTCCTGGCTCTGAAATCCTGTTCTGGTGTTTCTCCTGGCTTTGATGTCCTGTGTTCTTGGGTCCCTCTGGGCTTTGGATTTCTCAGTTCTGAGGTCCCTCCTAGCTCTAGAATTCTATTGAGATTTCTCCTAGCTTTGATGTTCTGTGTTCTGAAGTCCCCCTCTGCTCTAGAACTCTCTGTCCTGAGGTTCCCCCTTAGCTCTAGAATTGTCTGTTATGAGGTCCTTGTGGGCTCTGATTTCTCTGCTCTGGGGTCCCTTCTGGTTCTGAAGACCAGCTAATCATCTTTCTTGAAGGCAGGGACCTAAAGTCATGGATGTCCCTGCTGCTACAGGCCTCTTGCCTTCTGAGGCTGGAATCTTGGAGACCACCCATTCCTTGATTGGCCCTTGGCCTGGAAGAGGAGAAGAGCTGTGAGGTCCCTCTGTGGGTACCCTGTGTTTGGGGTCTGATCATTGAATGGAGTCCTATGAATTCCTGAGATCCCCCTCAGGTCTCCATTGCTACAGTGTGCTGGGGGCTATCATTTCTGCTAACCTAGCCCAGTGCCCCCTGCATCTTTGGCTCAGGCACAAGCTTGTCCAAGATCACCAAGGCAGTTGGGGGTAAAGGCCCCCGGACTCCCAGCCTTTGCTCTTTCTCTGATCAGACTATACTTACACATGCCCCCCCCCAAAGGGGGTAGTTTTTCAGCTTGGTTGCCTCCCCAGATTTTAGGGGATGAGCTGCTAATAAAAATGCCCCCAAGACCCCCTACCCTGCTGGAAGAGCCTAGTCTTTGATGGGATAATCTCCCCATAATTCTCTGGGGATGGAGGCAGATGGGGGGAGGGCTGCCTGATGCCCACAGCCCTGATGAAGGGGTCCCATTTCTTTTCTAAGAGAAACACGGCTTTGAAATGCTGGGGAGGGCGGGGGTGGGGAGCTGAGGGAGCAGCTGAACCTTAGCTGGGCCAAGATGAAAAGTTCTCATGGCATTGGCCTCATGTCACTGATAGGGAAGCGATGAGAAAAGACAGTTATGTCTCCTCCCCAGGAAGGAGGAATGAGAAAATTAACCTTGAGACAATGTTTGGATTAGGGAGGCCAGGGGTAAGGGGGGGGGGCGGCCCACACCAGGGGAGACTGGAAGTCCAGGAGCTGACTGGGCCTCAAGGCGGGAACTGGCAATGGGCCATGCTGCCGGCATCCAGAGCTTTGGGGACCAACCCTGAGCCTGAAGGCCCACCGACCAGCCTCCTGCAGTACCCCTCATTTACAGATAGGGAAAGGAAGGCTCAGAGGGGCAAAGCCCCTGATCAGCCAACTGGTGAGGTCTCCAGGCTGGGAATCTGGCTGGCTTTTCCTGGCAGAATTTCAGGGGGGCTGTCATGTGGAGGTCTTCTCAGAGACTCATCCCTGGTACAGGGGAAAGCCCACTAACTCACTGATTAAATCACTTAATGACAGCACCAACAATAATATTCCTCTTATATGATTCACTGAGTTTGGGCCTGAGACAGTGGGCATAAGCTGAGCCTGGACCTGGGCCTGGGCCTGAGCTGAGCCTGACCCTGGGCCGGCACCTGAGCTGAGCCTGAACTTGGGCTTCTTTTGGGCCTGAGCTGAGTATGGGCCTGAGTCTGGGCCTGGGCCTGGGCCTGAACTGAGCCTGAGCCTGGGCTTCATTTGGCCTGAACTGAATGTGGGCCTGAGACAATTGGCATAAACTGGGCCTGGGCCTGAGACAGTGGACATAAACTGAGCCTGAGCCTGGGCCTGGGCCTGAGCTGAGCCTGAACCTGGGCTTCATTTGGGCCTGAGCTGAGTATGGGCCTGAGTCTGGGCCTGTGCCTGGGCATGGGTGTGAGACGGTGGGCATAAGCTGAGTCTAAGCCTGGGCCTGGGCCTGAGCTGAGCCTAAGCCTGGGCTTCATTTGGGCTGAACTGAATGCAGGCCTGGGCCTGAGACAATTGGCATAAGCTGGGCCTGGGCCTGAGACAGTGGACATAAACTGAGACTGAGCCTGGGCCTGGGCCTGGGCCTGAGCTGAGCTGAGCCTGAGCCTGGGCTTCATTTGGGTCTGAGCAGAGCCTGGGCCTGGGCCTGAGTCTGAGCCTGGGCTCCATTTGTCCTGAACTGAATCTGGGCCTGGGCCTGAGTCTGAGGCTGGGCCTGAGTCTGGGCCTAAGTCTGGGACTGAGCCTGAGGCTGGGTCTGAGCTGGGTTCTGAGGTCAGCAGTGGTCAGCCTGGGCCTAAGTCTGAACCTGGGCCTGAGCCTGAGCTGAGCACAACACCTCTCAGAATAGTTATGTCTGTTGCCCGGCCCTGAATGTCGGGGGAACTTTGTATGGCCCCTTATTAGGGCCACCAAGCTGTAGAAAAGAGGACTCTCTTCCAGCTGGGAGGGGCCAGGAGGCCACACTTCAGAGAGCAGCCTCACCAAAGATTCGGTGACCTGCTGTCGTGGGTCATGTTTCCAGAGACCTTCAGAGTTCAGAGTGTTTTGTATCAAGGACTTCACTGGCTCCTCATGTCTACCCTGTGAGACAGCGGCCCATTTCACAGACAAGGAAACTGAGGCAGAGCGAGGCAAGGCCACACAGCTGGTGAGTGTTAGAGGCAGGACTGCTATCATGGCCTAGTCCCCTTTGCACACACTGTCTTTTGCTGGCCTGGAGCAGCCAGCTGAAGCCCTCCCCGTGGCTACCTGACCTTGTCCTTTCCAAAGGGGGAGGGAACTAGGGTCCCCTAGCCCACCAGCTGTCGAGGCCCAAGAAGGCCTGTGTGGCCATCCGCAGAACCCATCAGGAGGCTGTGCATTCAACCACTCAGCCAACATGCCCAGCCCTGAGCCAGGCAAAGGGGTTCCCAGGAACAGAGTGTGGGTGGTCCTTCTTCCCCAACCTAACAGGCCAGGTGCACACATGAAAAATGAGGGAGACACGAGGCATGAGTGAGACTCTGGCCACTTGTGGAAGGCCCATGGCCTGGAAAAAGGGGCCTGGATTCTGGTTCAGTCCCTGCTTTGTGGCCTGGTCACTGAAACTTCTGAGAGCTCAATGTGCCAAATGGGCAGCTAGGTAGTACAATGGCTAGCATGCCAGGCCTGACATCAGGAAGGTCTGAGTTTAAATCCAACCTCAGACATTTAGTCACTGTGTGACCCTGGGCAAGTCACTTAACCCTGTTTGCCTCAGTTTCCTCATCTGTAAAATGAACTAGAGAAGTAAGTGGCAAACCCCTCCAAAGTCGAACATGACTGAACAAATCTGTTAAATGGGCACAATGCCCAGTATCACAGGATTTGGGTGGGGAGGAGGACCTTGATCTTGCCCACCCGGGTGACTGGAAGATTGTCAGTGCCCTCCACAGGAATAGAGAAGTTCTGAAGCTGGTGGGTTTGGGGAAGACTATAAGCTCAAGGGAGATGGGACATCCAGGCAGCACCCAGTGGGTCTAGGACACCTGGTGAGGGGCTGGAGCCCAAAGAGAGAGGCTAGGGATGGCTCCATCATCTGGGGGAATCGTCAGCCACTGAAGGAGAAGAGGGCCCAGGGCAGAGCCTGGGTGGCCCCGCACTGGCCCTGACTAGAGCTGAAAGAGAAGGGGAGATGTGAAGGTCCAGGGGAGTCCTGCCCAGAATCCTAAGTAGCCTGAGTCAGCCAGGATGGCTCTCGCTTGACAGCTGGGGAAACTGAGCCTCAGAGCAAGGAGGCGCCTGCCCAAGGCTACACAGGGAGGTAGCGTGGGAGCCTGGACACAGGGCCCAGATTCTGCAACACTGAATCTCTCAGAGGACAACTTTGTATCACTAGGATTCCACAGTGTGCCCAGACAGCTTTGTTCCCAGCCTCAAGTGACCTTGGCCCAGGCTGTGAGGGGAGGAAGGAACAATAGCATGTACTGGAGGGGAGGGCTGGGGGTTTGAGGGGCAGGGAAGGCGGAGGGCTGGAGGCAGGGAGGGATGAGGGGTTGGGGTAAGGTGGGGAGGGCCCATGGGGGGTACACTGAAGCAGGGGGAAGAAGTCCGCTTAGCTCTTCTGTTTGGGAGCTGCTGCTGAGGGGGCTTCTCCCCTCATGTGCCTCCTGCTGGGAGTCTGCTTCAAACACCCCAGACCCCATCTCCCTGGATGTTCACACCCACACAGTGGTGGGGGCTGAGCAGGATACCCACATTCTGGTCCCCTTTGTACCACTTTAGGGGGGTATGGCCTTGGTTTCTCCATCTTGTGCAGTGAGGGTGTTAGGTGAGGTGACCCTGAAGGTCCCTTTCCTTTCTGGCTCCGATGCTGACTCCATTCCTGGCCTCTCTGAGCCTCAGTAGACTTATCTGTATAATGGAGATAATGAGAGTTGTTCTCCCAGGCTGGTTTAGAGGAAGTGCAAACTTTGAAATCCTGGAAGGATGTCATGGTCTGGGGTGATTGTTTCCATTTGATAGAAGGAGAAACTGAGTCTCAGGAAAGCTAGGGGTTCATAGCACCCAAGCACTTCAGGGCTGTCAGGGACCCCCTCATTTTACAGGTGGAGAAACTGAGACAGTCACTTGCCCAGGGTCCCACAACCAGGGAGCATTTGAGGTCAGATTCGAACTTAGGTCTCCCTGACTCCAGGCCCAGCCCCCTCTCCTAGTTGCCTGGCTCCCACAGGGACATTCCCTGAGATTTTCCAAAGAAATCTCGGAAATAAGAGCCTGGTAATTGAAAAAATATGGCCTGAGCACCTCTGGGGCGTGAGGAGTGATGGCGTTGAGGGAGAAAGGGGCAATAGACCCTGGCATTGGGAGGGTATTGCCCTCGGCACTGTGCTGGGCACATGGTAGGGGCTCTCTGCCCAAGTCTTCCTTCCCTTTCCGAGAATTCACCAGGCCTAGGTGGGGTGGGGAGCCAAAGACAAGGTGGGAGGCAGCCATGGGGTTTCTCTTTTGGAAAGGGCTTATCCTTGGATCCTTTCAAACCAGCCGGGGAGTCCTGTCTACTCCTTGGCAGGGCCACAGGGCCACGCTGAAGCAGAAGGAGCTCCCTCTCTGAGCAGCAGTTTCCTCATCTGGAAACAGAAAGGAGCCTCCCATGTCTACACCGGTGTCTGCTCTGCACATCAGGGCCCTGTTCACTTTTCCTAGGTTTTCATTTCAGTTCCACCCAGTCAGCTTTTATTAAGCACCCTCTGTGTGCCAGCCACTGGGCCTTCAGAGACACTAAGGAGGCAGCCCATGTCAGGGTGGTGCAGGGGGGCAGTGAGGTGCTGTGGGGGGAGGCAGGATCTGGCAGAGGGAAGACCTGGATGTTCCATGGGGTGGCCCCTGGACAAGCCAGTCTTTCTCCCTCAGTTTCCTCCTACATACAGGTAGGGGGTCAGACTATACAGTACCTGAGATTTCAGATCTATGACCCCATGATGAAGTGAAGTGGTGGGGGCTTTGAAAGCCAAGCCAGATTCTTCATGGGACCCTGCAGGCCCTGGGTAGCCATAGCAGGTGTTGCAGCAGGGAAGTTACATGGTAGATGAGTCTGGCCAAGGGATGTTAATGGATGGCAGGAAGCAGGTGGTTAGGGTTGGGAAGATGCATGAACCTAAAGAAATCCAGGGTAAGAGCCTGGGCCTCTTCAAGGTGCCCATTGGTCTGGAAGGATCCATATCCAGGCAGATGGAGACCAGGGAAGAAGAGGCAGGGTGCCCGCCACTGGACTGAAGGGCCAGAGGAAAAGCACTTCCAGGTGCGGGGAGGCAGAGATGGGAGAAGGGCAAAGGCTCATGTAGAGCTCAATTCCCCACACATTTATTAGGTGCCTGCTGGATGCCAGGTACTGTTCGTTCCAGTGACAAGGATATGGGGATGAACACACGAGAAGCCCAGTCCTCAAGGAACTGACGATCATTGGCACAATTTAGAACAGCAAATTCAAGCTAAGTTGAGGCAGGAAGGAGCATGGCGGGCCGTTCGGGGCATACTCAGAGGCCAGAGGGGGAAGCATGTGGCTCCTCAATCTGTCCCCAGGCAGGAAACATATCTGCCACAGGCCCGAGCATACATTCAGCCCCCGCTCCCTGGCAGGGTGTCCCCTCCCACTTTCCCTGCCTAGCCTTCAGGGTGCCAGCTCTCTTCATAAGGAAACCTGGGCTGGCATCAAGCTGTTGTCTCTCTCTCTGCAGCTCCCCCCACAATGCCCTTGAGCTCTGCCCCCTGGGGCCAAGGAGAGCCACTGCATATGCCCCCAACCAGTCAGGCTTTTTGGCTGGAATGCAAACTGGGCCCCAAGGTGTGATGTGAAACCCACTCGGTCCATCTTCCACTCAGTTGCCAAAGTGACTTACCTACCCAGAGGGCATGTATGACCATGTCGCCCCCCCCCCACTATAATGGAGAGTGAGGGGCTATAGAGAGACCATGTCTGCTCTCAAGGGGCTCCCAGGGGAGCCCTCCCCGCCCCGTCCAGCCTCGCCCAAGGCCCCTGGAGCTGTGCCAGGGCAGGACCCCACACTGCTCTGTCTGTCCAGGGCCTGGAGGGCTTTTCTGGTAGCTGCTCTCAGGCAGCCCTCCCTGGGCAGGCTCCCCCAGGGTCAGGGAGCAGCACTTGTCATCTTTCTCTTTCAGTATGTGGTGCCGAGGCTGGGGTGTGCCCCCTTTGTTTCATGGGGCTCAGGAGAACCTGGCAAAGCAACGGTTAAATGCTCATTGTTTCACCCCACAAAGCTCCCCTTGAGGCCTAAGTGTGCTCTGTTTGAAGGACACCCCCCCTTATCTGACTGCCTCTGAGCAGACGAGACCCACACTGGCTGGGTTCCTGTTGCTGGCCTTTGCCCTGCTTTGGTAAGAGTGTGTGCTGGGCTTGGGGGTGGGGGGAGAAGTTAACACCTAGGGCTGCTGCCTGACCAAGGCAGGCCATGGCCAGATGGCATGGCTACCTTCTTAAAGGGAGCCTTCCAGGGCTATACCCAACCCCATCTTGGGGGGTCAAAGCCACTTTGCAGTCCCTGCAAAATCATCCTGACCATAATTCCCTTCTCACATATCAAAGGCATCCTTGTGCCCATCTCCTAGACATTGGTCAGAATCATACAAGATATCCCAGAGGCCAAAAGCCCCAAAATTACCTTTTCCAAAGAGCAGCTGGTTGTTCACAACAAGCCAGGTAGATGGTCATCTGTGGCCATGTCAGAGCAGCAGCCAAGGAAAGCAAGATGAGGAGATGGCAAGGTGTGCAGGGGGTGCGGTAGAGGCTAGACCCCTGGGTCCTTGGGCACCTCCCAAGCAGATGAGACCAGCCCCAGGTGATTCCCACATCTGGACAGTAGCCCTGCTCCTTCCCCTGAGCCCCAGGCCTGCATCACCAGCTGCCTCTTGGGCATCCCTGCTCCTATCTGCC
>NW_027187108.1:0-10292 GCF_028583685.1 Petaurus breviceps papuanus | reverse complement strand
CAGAGACAGAGACAGAGAGACAGAGACAGAGACAGAGAGACAGAGACAGAGACAGAGAGACAGAGAGAGAGAAAAACAGAGAGAGAGACAGACAGACAGAGAGACAGAGGCAGAGAGAGAAAAAGAGAGAGAGAGAGAGAGAGAGAGAGAGATGATAGAAACAGAGATAGAAAGAGGAATATAGACAGTCCCATAGACTCACAAAGTGCAATTCTTAAAAACAACAACAATGACAACAATCCTGTTTTTCAGTATCTTTATTTAAAGACTCTGTTGGGTGATTTGCTTCATCTTTTAATTGAAGGAAGAGAAAGGGGTGGGCAGGACGGAGCTTTGGAGTTCACTCATGCAGAACAGGAGGCAGCCCCCATCATCCTGGACCATGGAGCAAAGAAGCCTGAAGAGGAGGGACGGGTCAGGCACAGGGGAAACCCAGAAAGGAGTGTTGCTCCGTGGCTTCCAGTGCTGCCCTCATATCCGAGGACTATGGGGTACATGTCTTTACCCCTCTGTGCTCCATTACCTCTCTGGCTTTCAACACCCTACACTCTCCAAGCCCTCTGCTCACTCCATTCCACATGGGGATGGGAACAGCATTGATCTGTCCCTCCCACCTCAGCCTTGTACCTTCAGGATCATCTCCACTTGGGAAGGACAATAGTTCCCAGAGAAGATCCAGAGCAGGATGGGGGGCAGGGGAGTGGAGAGGACCCTTGTGATATGTGAGCATTAATTGAAAAATGGGAATTTTTAGCCTAGAGAAGAGAAGAATTTGGGGGACGTGATACCTGTGTTCAAGTATCTGAAGGAATGTCACGTTCCAAGCTATGTGCTGAGCTCAGCGAATATGAAGAGAGGCACAGACAGCTTTCTCTCAGGGCTGGTCTAAGGAGACACAACATGCAAACAGCCGTGCACAAACAAGGTATCAGCAGGCTGCACTGCAGACACTCCCAGAGGAAAGGCACTGGAATTACAGGCATCGGGACAGGCTTCCTATAAAAGGAGTGGTCTGAGCTGGGACTGGAAGGAAGCTGGGGAAGGCAAGAGGTGGGGATAAGGGGGGAGAGCAGCCCAGGCAGGCGGGATGGACGCAGAATGCCCAGAGGTGGGGGGCTGAAGCAACCCATCCTAACTTGGTGTCAGGACAAGCTACCTCAGGATAAGGGGTGGTTCCGGTGTGGAGTGACCTGCCTCCAGAGCCGGTGATCACCCCCACTCCAGAGAGTTTCAGGCAGCAGCTGAATGACTGCTGGGCATGTGGTGGAGACTAGCCATGACTCTGAAACCCTGTGTGTCTCTGATTCCATCCCTCCCACATCCTTTGTCTCCTCAACCATCCCATCTCTTCCTTGCATCTGCCATCTTCCCTTAGCCCCTGGGGTTTTCCTAGAGCCCCAGGCCATGAAAAGATCTCCACCCTTCCAAAATGACAGCAATCCCCAAGGCACCTCTGCAGCCTGCCTCTCCCTCTTCTGTCCTCTCTCTCCAGCTTCACCTGGAAAGACAGTCTCTGCTTCTTGTCTCCTTCTCCTCACGTTCTCTTCCCTTCTAAGGATTTTCTGAGCTGGCTTCTGACACACATTCTCTGCAGTGGTCATTTCAAACCTTTGCATCTATCCTCAGAACTCATATTGCCCCTGCACCCAGACACTGCCCTGCTAAGATCTCTTCTCTGGAAGGTTCCCAGTGATGTCTTAACTGCTGACTCCAATGACTTCTTCTTAGACCACTCGATTTCTCCCTATCTGTTTCCAGGGCTGGCCAACCCCTCCCTCTCTCGGCAGCTGAGATGTTGCTCTCCCCTGGTCCTCTTCCTAGATGTCTGACCACTCCACATAAGCTCTCTTTACTGAATTTTCATTCATGCCATGACAACTAACTGTGGGTTTCCTCCAAGAATCAACCTTGGGCCCCCAGTAGCTGCAGTGGATAGAACACTGGACCTGAAGTCAAGAAAACCTGAATTCAAATGTGGCCTTAGATGTATACTAGCTGTGTGACCCTGAAAAAGTCACTTAACCTCAGTTTCCTCAACTGTAAGCTGGGATTATAATACCACTTACATTCAAGGGTGCTGTGAGGAGTAAATGATATTATCTCTGTAAAGCACTTCTGACAATGCCTGGTGCATAATAAGCATTTAATAAATGCTTGTTTCCTTCCCTCTTCTTCTTTCTCTCTGCATCCTTTCTTGGTAATCTCCCACTGGCTCAGCTGGCATATCTATAAGGTAACTACAAAATATCTCTGTCCAGCTCTGGTTTCTCTTCTGAATCCCAGACCCATGGCCAGACGCCTTCTGGGCATCTCCGCCTGGAACATCCCACAGATATCTCCGTCCTATAGGAGTGCATATGAGTGTTGTTGGAAGCAGGCAGTTGCCTCCCAACCTTCCCCAACTGACCTGACCTGGACTCTCAACCTCTTCCCTGGCTGCCCATGCCAGTTGGCAATTGTCTGAGCTTCCTCCCCATCACTCTGAGAGTGTTTGAGAACCTCAGACTGAACAGAAAGAAAGAAGCAGTCTAATATTCATAGCCCATTAATAACTGAATATTTTGGACAAATAAGCAGAGCCAGATGTGAACAGAAATGTTGCCCTATTTCTCTCAGCCCTGAGAACACTCCTCTCATGTAAACACTATAGCATTGTGTCCCGGGACCGAAAAGTGGGCGTTAGACCAAGCCACTCGACTTTCACTGCCCAGTTTAAGTGCAGTTAAAATCGTAAAAGAAAAGCAAGGTATGTTGGAAGCAAGGTCATGAAAGAGAAGCTGACAGGCTCCCAAGCAGGCTGCCATTGGCCATACAAGGCTCTTGCCCCAAGAGATATCGGAGCCGTTCCAGCTCCCATTAACAGTCTCTGGGGGGGCCTCCTTGTTCTCAATGGCTCATTCATCTCCCTGAGGTTCACTCTGCAGCCCCTTGTCCTGATGGCCTAAGCTGGATTTCTTGTGAAAAGCTGACCTCCTTAACCCCCAGGTGTTTCCAAGGCCCAGAGAAGGCTGTCGGAATCTCGATGGTCCCCATGGCTGCTCATTTGAGACTCTGCTATCCAGTGCAGTCATCTGCTCCCCCCCCCATGTTTGGGGGCTGGCATTTTCCCAAACTCCTTTCTCTCCAAAATCACAGTTGAAGAACCCGAGATGTAGAAGGAAATGCAGAAGGAGCCTCCGCCTGGCGTCCTGGCCCAGAGTGCGCGGTTGTCTATTGTCAGGTCAAACGAGGCGGCTCCCACGAGGTGCAGGCGTCCTCGAAGGCTCTGCTTCTGCCTTAGTTTGGGCAAAAACCAGGGGCTGGGATAGCTGGAGGGAGCATAGAGAGTTAGTGTGCCTTGATGAAGGCCAACGCCAAGCGCTTCCCAGAAGGATAAATCTCGCTTCCTGCCTGAATTCGCAGCATTAAGCCTTACATAAGACATGCTCTGGCCAGGAGCTCCAGGAGTCTGTCTTCCAGCCAGGAATCACTCGGCTGGGGTCTCTACCCTTCTATTAATCCTCACAAACCAGAGGACAAGCAGACACATGGGGAGGGGGTGACATGTTCCAGGTGTGTGTGCTGCCTGGCTGGGAGGAGAGGAAGCATTCCAAGGCAGGTCGACCTTTTCCAGCAGTCCTGCACCCCACTCCCACCTCCTTCTTGGGCCCCCAGATTGGGGAGCCATGGGGCCGGGACACCTTGAGAGAGAGTCGAGTGGGGAAATCAAGCGTGTGGAGATTGGATTGTTTATGGTGAGAAATGAGAACTTCCTGTTTCTAAGCAAAGTGGCCTGAAGGAGACTTATAAAAAAGTCATTCACAGGTTCTAATAAAACATGGGGATGAGTTGAGTGTAAATGGATCAGTAGCGTGCAGATTAAATTTCCCTCAAAGTAAACAGGCAGGGACCCTGGTTGACTGGCCTCTGCAGGCAGCCGGTGGCAGAGCTGAAAACCTTGGATGGAGGGGTAGGAGGCAGCTGTCCCAGGGCAGTCAAAGACCACCAGATTGTCCATACAAAGAGATATGTTTTCTCTGGATGTGCTATGCATGTCAAATAAGTTATCATGTGTCTATGACAGTGTTTAGTGGCTGCAAAAACACCCGTCACAGGCAGTGTGGGAGGATGAAAGTTGGGACTTGGTTTCCCCCAGTGGTGAAACCAATGAAGTAGAAGGGAAGACCAGGAGGAATGGCAATGGGGATAATTAGCACTCTTGGTGCATCATCTCATTTTAAACACCCCTGTGAGGTAGGTCAAGTCAAAGAGCATTTATTTAACACCTGCTGTGTACCAGGCACTATACTAAATGCTGAGGATATGAAGGAAGACAAAAGTGAACCCTGCCCTCCAAGAGCTTACAGTCTAAAGAGAGAGGCAACATGTAAACAACGGAGTCCAAACAAGATGTGTGGACGGTAGAAGGAAAGGCATCTCAGAAGGAAGGTGAGAGGTTTGAGCGACTGGCAAAGGCTCTCTATTACCAAGCATGCTCACATGAGGGTGGATGTCACTAGGTAGCCTCTCTGGGGGAAGGCTTCTTCATTACAGCTTTCTCCATACAACTTTCTCCATAATTGGGACTCTCCCAAATGGAGACTAAGGATGGCAGTTGTGGAAATGGGAGGAGATGGTTCAGTCTGTCAGGAAACACCCCCATTTCTTTTTTTTAAACCAGGTTGCTAAACTGGCAGGTGAAGGCAATTCTAGAGAGAGCTTTTAGCAAAGTATTTGATAAAGGGACTTTTACTATGCTTGTTAAAATGTGGGCTTTAAAATTGGGGCACTAACCCATACGTAAGGAACCCTGTGGGGATATTTGCACTTAGAAAATCACATTAATATTATCTGTATTCTACTGTATTTTTATTTATTTTCTTCAATATTTCCCAATTATATTTTGATCTGGTTGAGGATACTTGGGAGCCTTATAAGGTTGACAGAGCTTGGCTAAATGCTGGTACAATTTCTTGGATTCTGAGCCAGCTGAATGTCAAAATCAAAGAGATGGTAGTGTGATGCAATGGAAAGAAAGCTGGATTTGGAGGCAGAGGTCTTGAGTTCAAATTCTGCCTTTGGACTTTGGGTGAGTCAATGGAACTCCTGGGACTCAGATTTCCCATCTGTGAAGTACGTTTGGCCTCTATCTCTAAGGGGCCCTCCAGTCCTCAATATATGGTCTTTTCATGAGTGGTTGTTGGTGGTTCAATGTTAATGCAACAGGAGTCCCCCAGTGGAGACCTCAAGAATCTGTGGTATTTGAATTCTTAGCAATGACTTACATGAAGACACAGAATACATGTTGCTCATCACATAGGCCAATGACACTAAGCTGGGAGGGAGAGACCAAACACTGTGATATGGTCCAGAATCTTGGCATCATTGGTTTGAAGCTAATGAAATGAAATTCAATAAGAATAAATGGAAAGACTTATCCTTGGGTTCAAAAATCAACTTGTTGGGTATGATATGGGGAAAAAATGATTAGGCATCAGTTTACCTAGAACAGATGTGGGGATCTGAGTGTACCACAAACTCAATGTGAGACAGCAGCTTGATGTGGCAGCCATCAAAATTAATGTGATCTCAGACCTCATTTCAAGAGGAAAAGCTTCCAGGAAGAAGGAGGTCATTGTGCCACCATACTCTGCCTCCATCAAAACTTAACTGGAGGGTTATATTAGGTTAAAGGACCACTATATAAGAATGTGAATGAACCATAGCACAAATAATGGCCATAAGGATGGTGAAGGGGCCTTGAATTCATGTCATATGAGCAATCTGTCAAAGGAACTGGGAATGTTTAGACTGGAGAGAAGATTGAGGGTAGAGCTGTTGGGAAGGAAAGGCATGAGAAATACCGTCCTCACATACCATGCAGGTTGTTAGATGGAAGAGAAATCAGATTGGCTGTGTATAGCCCGGAGGAGCAGATTTGGCAAAGATGCAGATTTAGGCTTGATGGCAGCCCCTGACATAGAAAAACTGGCCCCAAAGTAGGCTGGGCTTCTCAGCAGTAGAGGACTTCCCTCATCAGAAATCCTTGAATGGAGGTGGCATCAGTTTGTTCAGAAGGGAGTCTCAGGTGGCAAGGGACTGAACAATCCCCTCTGGTTCGGGAATTTCAGAATTGATGTCCAATCAACAAGATGACCTTGGACAAGTTCCTGTTCTCCATTGTACCTTATTGTTCTCAACAGAATAGAAACAAAAGGGAAATAAAATCCCGTTCTGACAAGATGAGATCTAAGATCCCTGTCAGTCCTGCCATCCATGAGTACTACTGAACTCATTCTCTTTCCCCCCAAATCCATCCCTTTTCCAAATTTTTCCATTTCCATTGGTGACACCAACATCTGGGAGGTCTAGGTGAGGCATTCCCACAAAAGGTGCGATATAAGCTGAGTCCCGAAGGAAGAGAGGAATTCTGAAAAGACAGGGGTAAAGGAAAGTCCCCAGGTCACTAAATCACCAAACTGGTGTAATCCTGGATTGACCTCCATTCTATCTCGATTCAGTCTCATTCAGCCAACATTATTGGGCACCGACACAGTGAGAAGCAAGGTGATCCCATGCGTGTCCCATCCAATGAAATGTCAGCTTTATATCTTTATCTCTCACATTTATCCTCTATGGAGACAACATTTGTACAGTACTTGGCATGGTACCTGGTGCACAGTAGGCACTTGATAAAGTACTTATTTTCTTCCCTCCTCTTCTTTGCCACACCCTCCCCTTACATTCCCTTTCCCTTCCCTGTCTTGTCCTTCCTTGCTTCTCCTTTCCCTTGACTTCTTTCTGCTTACATTGGGGCATATGGGATGTTCAGGGAGGACTAGAAGCTCTGATATGAAGGTTTGCCATGCCCTATTCAGGGCTGCTCATATGCCACCTCTCCCCAACTCTCACCTGGGGCATCATTTGCACAGTGGCCACGCTCTTGTAAACTATCTTGTCAGATGGGCCAAACTTGGTTGAGGCCAAACGAAGTAGCCATAAACCCATTGGTGAGTCAGGAGGGTGTCTACCCCAAGCACGTGAAGACTTCCCCTGTCAGAATGGGCAGATGAGAACAATCGGTTCTAACGGCCATGAAGGTGGCTGAAGAAGCCACTGTGGAGCGCATAGAGCTTGGTCAGACAGTGGAGACTCTAGCCATACAGACTTTCCTCCTGTCACTGGGATGCCAGCAATGTCTCTGGGAGAGAGAGTGAGGCTGATGTCTGTGGGCAGCTCTGCTTCACTTCAATCCAACTCATGCAAGCCAAGACATCCCTGATGTCAGTGGTCCTGTTGAAATGAAGGATGGCAACATCTCTGGTTCAGGCCTTCATCACTTCTTGCCTGGACTAGTGCAATGGTCTGCTAGTTGGTTTCCATGCTCAAGTCTCTCTACTCCAATTCATTCTCTACTCAGCTGCCATAGTGATTTTCAAAAGGGCAGATATTACTGTCACCCTTCCTGTCCCCAATAAACTCAAACTCTTCCCTGTTGCCTTCAGGATAGCTCTATGTCCTCAGATAGCCCAGTTCCTGTCTTCTCACACTTTACTTTATGGTCCAGCAATACTGGCCTCCTTGCTTGTCTTCATCCATCTTCCATTTTGGTGCTGTCTCACTGCCTGAGTTCTCTCCTTCCTTACCCCTGTCTTTTAGAGTTCCTCTTTTCTTTCAGGACTCAGATCATATCTCACCCGTTGTGGGAATGCCTCACCTACACCTCCCCCAATACTGGATCCTCCTTTAAAAAGTTAGCTTTCATCTCTTCTGGATTTATCTTTTATGTTGTTGTTCAGTCATTTCAATCATGTCTGACTCTGTGACCCCATTCGGGGTTTTCTTGGCAGAGGTACTGGAGCAGTTTGCCATTTCCTTCTCCAGCTCATTTTCCAGGTGAGGAAACTGAGGCAAATGAGGTGAAGTGACTTTCCCAGGGTCACACAACTAGGAACTATCTGAGGCTGGATTTGAACTCAGGTCTTTCTGATTCCAGTACCAGCACTCTATCCACTGTGCCACCCAACTGTCCTATCTTATATGTATCCATCTATGTATATGGTTACTCTGTGCTATAATATAGGCTCTTTGAGTGCAAAGATGGTTTTTCCCCTATTTCTTTGTATTCCTAGAACTTAGGACAATGCCTAGAAGACAACACTTGCTTAATTAGTGCTTAATGAATGTAAGCACTCCTACTTAACATCAAGAGATCTTCTGTAAGATGAAAGAAATAAGCACAAGTTCCATAAGAACACAAATATTTACAGAAGCTCTTTTTGTGGCAGCAAAGACCAGGAAACTGAGGGTACACTCATCAGCTGGGGAATGACTGAACAAGGTATGGTATATGAACATGATGTAATACTATTGTGCTGTAAGAAATGATGAAAAGGGTTGGGGGTAGGGGTTGAAAGAAACCAAGGAAGATTTGTCTGCACCAATGCAGAAAGGAGTTAGCAGAACCAAGAGAAAGATTTATACAACGACAATATTTCAAGGATGATCAACTCTCAAAGAATCAGCAATTGATCAGCACAATGACCAAGTACAATCCCAAAGGACCCATGGTGAAACATGCCATCCAGCTCCAAATAGAGGTCTGAGGGATTCAGGGCACATGGCAGCACATTCTCTTTTCCCTTCTTTCCTTTTTTTCTTTTTTTCTCAAGATACAGCTAATGAGGGAATTCAGGTTTTGTGATTATATATATTTGTAATGAACTTTGTTTTTCTTGCCTTCTCAATGGGTGGCAGAGGAAGAAGGGGGAGAATCTGGAACTGAAAATAAAATTGGAAAACAAAAAACTTCTCCAACTGATTGGTTATACTTTGTTGATTGCAAAAAGTGTATGATGAGCCAAAGCTCCCATGGATTCTGTAACATTCCTCAATGCATTTGTATGTTTTCAATCACAGCAGCATCTCAGTACATCTGAAGAGTCAGGATCCATAGATGTGTGAGACATGTTATTCATTCAGTCTCCAGAAGGGTTGTTTGCCAATTCATTTCATGGAGCTATGTGATCTATATTGTTGGAACTATGTGAAGGTCCAAATGGCAAAGCTTGGGGTGCATAGGGATTCATGGACTCCTTTGTAATAACTCTGTGGCACCATAGGAATCCACAACCCATGGTTCAGGAATGACCGTGATCAAGACATGTGAGCTGCTGTTTTTATGACAACAGCACCGGCTGGATTTGTTTCCCCTCTGTACGGGAGAGAAGTATCTGAGAGCAGCCTGGAGGAAACAGAGCCATGTGTCCCTCGAGACCCATGAATATGACTACTGTCCCAGGAATGGAAGTTCAGTTTAGAGAAATTAAGTGACTTGCATATGGACACAGCTAATAAGAGGCAGGTGGGACTCAAACCCAGGTATTTCTGGATTAATGGTTATTTTTTTTTACATTGTTCATTGTTTTCTTTCTTTCTATTATCATTATTTCCTTTGTGCTAAGCACCAAAGTAACTGACTCCATGCTCTATTCATGGCATCTGAAGAAAAAAAATGGTGGCACAGAAGCATAGATTCCTAGTATTTGAGAGCTGTGAGAGACTCAACCACAGAGCCCAACAAATATGCCTCCCACCCCAGAAAAACTATTCCCAGTGTATCCTCCCTGAGCAGCCACCTTTCAGTCTTTGTTTAAAGACCTGCAGTGAAGAGAATGGCTCCTCTTTTTTTTTTTTAAACAAGAAGTTTTGGTTTAGTTTCATTTAATTTAATTTTTGCTTTTTGGAAGGGGAAGGGAGGGCAACTGGGGTTAAGTGACTTGCCCAAGGTCACACGGATGTCAGTGTTAAGTGTCTGAGGCTGGATTTGAACTTAGGTCCTCCTGACTCCAGGGCCAGTGCTCTATTCACTGTGCCACCTAGCCACCCCTGGAAGTTTTGTCTTATTTGTCTTAATATTGTCTTAATTTGTATCTGAGACTCCCTCCTCATCCCCATCACTTCTGGTTCTTCCCTCTGGTGGTTAGTGGTGAGCAAAAGATCCCACAGGCTTTCTGGGAACATTGCACAAGCCACGGGCTTGAGGTTAAGTCCAATAGGCTGTCCAGACACGGCATCCTGCGGAAGCCAAACCTGCGAATGCCATGAGGATGTGCCCTCTCCAGTCCTGCACTGAGCCAGGGTGTCTTCCAGTAGTCAGCCTGAGTCTGAAAGCCAGGCGGGACTGGGAGCAGAAGCCAGAGCTCTGTGTTTAGATCCATTTCAGTTCTGGCCCCCAAAACACAAACCAGCATCAACAATGTGCAATTACAGCTTTAACATGTTCTATTTCAAGGCTAAGCTAAACAGTGGAG
>NW_027187107.1:0-16029 GCF_028583685.1 Petaurus breviceps papuanus | reverse complement strand
ATTGCATCATGATCTGAGAACGATGCATTTAATATTTCTGCCTTACTGCATAGAATTGTGAGGTTTTTATGCCCTAGAACATGGTCCATTTTTGAGTATGTGCCATGAACTGCTGAGAAGAAAGTATATTCCTTTTTATCCCCATTCAGTTTTCTCCAGAGATCTATCATACCTATCCTCTCTAAAATCCTGTTCACCTCCTTAACTTCTTTCTTGTTTATTTTGAGGTTGGATTTATCAAGTTCAGATAGGGGGAGATTAAGGTTTCCCACCAGTATAGTTTTGCTATTTATTTCTTCCTCTAATTAATTTACCTTCACCTCTAGGAATTTGGATGCTACAACACTTGGTGCATATATGTTAAGTAGTGATATTGCTTCATTCTCGGTGGTGCCTTTTAACAGGATATAGTTTCCTTCCCTATCTCTTTTAATTAGGCCAATTTTTGCATTTGCTTTATCTGAGATAAGGATTGCTACCCCTGCTTTTTTTTACTTTAGCTGAGGCATGATATATTTTACTCCAACCTTTTACCTTTACCCTGTGTGTATCCCTCTGTTTCAGATGTGTTTCTTGTAAACAGCATATTGTAGGATTATGATTTCTAATCCATTCTGCTATCCATCTCCGTTTTATAGGAGAGTTCATTCCATTCACATTTACAGTTATGATTGTTATCTGTTTCTTTTCCCTCATCCTATTCCTGCCCCTGTTAATGTTCATATTTTCCCTCCCTTCTCTCTTCCCTCCCCTTAATAGTTTTCCTTTTGACCACCACCTCCCTCAGTGTTCCCTTTTCGGCCCCCCTCCCTTTTCCTACCCTTTCCCCCTTACTACTTCCCTCCCTACAAACCACTCCCACCCCCCTTTTGTAACCCTTTCCACCTCCTACTGCCTGTAGGATATTGTTATACTTAATGAAGTATGCTATTTCTTCTTCACATCAAGAGTGACAGGAACAAATCTCATGAGAAGCTCCTCTCCCTCCCCTCTTTCCCTCTAAAATGTTCTTTTTGCGTTCCTTCTCTATAGCGTCCTATGCTTAACTGGTTGCTAATCCCTCCTTGTACCAGAACCAATGAGGGAAAAGCTCATATGCTTCCCAACACCCTCCCTTTTTTTCCTCTGCTATACAATTTTTATGCCTCTATGAGTGGCATAATTTACCCTTTTCCACTTCACCCCGTCCCTTTGTAGCTCTTAACAAGATTTTTTTAAAATCGTCATTTTGTGTATATTATACTCATACCCTGTACTTGTCTCTTACCAGTTTGCTCTTATCAAATAGCAGGGTGTGTGTGTGCGTTCTCCTTGTTTACCTTTCTAAGTCACTGTTGCTTCTTGTAATTGGAGGTTGAATTTTCCATTGAGTTCTGGCTTTTTTATCAAGAAGGTCTGGAACTATGTTATATCATTGAATGACCATCTCTTTGCCTGGAAGAATATGCTCAGTCTCGCTGGGTATGTGATCTTTGGTTGTAATCCGAGCTCTTTTGCCTTCCTGAAAATTGTATTCCACTACCTCTGATCTTTCAGTGTAGAGGCTGACAAATCCTGTGCAATCCTCACTGTGGACCCTCGATATTTGAATTGTTTCTTTCTGGCCGCTTGAAGTATTTTTTCTTTTATCTGGTAGTTCTGGAGTTTGGCCACAACATTTCGAGGATTTTTCGGTTTGGGATCTCTTTACAGCAGGTGTCCGGTGGATTCTCTCGATTTCTATTTTCCCCTCAGGTTCTAGTATCTCAGGGCAGTTTTCCTTAACGAGCTCTTGGAGAATGTTGTCCAGGCTCATTTTTTCATCATAATTTTCTGGTAGGCCTATGATTCTCAGATTATCTCTCCTGGATCTGTTTTCCAGGTCAGTTATTTTTTCTTTGAGGTATTTTACCTCTTTTTCTAATTTTTCATTTTTGTTGTTTTGCTTGGCTAATTCTTGATTCCTCATAGAGTTATTTGTTTCTATTTGTTTAATTCTGGTTTTTAGCCAGTCATTTTCCTTGGTTAATTTTTGAAGCTCCTTTTCCATATCATACACTTTTCTTTTTAGAGAGATGTTTTCCTCATTATAATGTTTTTCGAATTCTGCTATTTTTGTTTTGAGAGAATGATTCATTTTGTCTTCTATCTCTCTCATTTTGCTTTCAAAGTTCCTTTTGATCTCATCTAGGAGAGCCTTCTGTGCTTGGGATCCATTCCCTGTTGAAGTTTCAGCTGTGGGTGTGGAGTCCACATTGTCTCCCTCTGAGGTTGGTTCCTCCCTCTGAGGATAGTAGGACTCCAGAGTCTTTGTCTTTGTAGTCTGCTTTCTACCCATTTTGAGGCAGGGTCCTAACCACGCCCTTCCTCTAGGATCCCAAGCCTTTACTGTAGAGGGTTTTGCCCTGGGCAATAGCTACTATACTTTCAGGGTCAGAGGGGGGGTTTGGAGCAAGTGGGGTTCACTCTGTCATCCTCGTCTTTGGAGGTCCTGAAAGGGGCTTTTTAAAAAAAAGATTTCTGGGCTATGAAGTGGTAGCCCCAGGAGTGTTCGCTGTCCAGTACAGGGGCCCCTGTATTTGCTTCTTACCTTGCTCTTTCCAGTCCCAGCCCTTTGGTGATAGGCCTGGTAGTGGCCCTTGTGGTTGGTGGGAAGACTTGCCCTCCTAGTTGATCAGGCCCCTTCCAGGCCTGCGTCTGCCGGCCGTGCCACACCTTCCTGGCCTATGTCCGCCGCCGCGCCTTCCCGGCCTGCATCTGCCGCGCCGCCGCCGAGCCTTCCCGGTCTGCGTCCGCTGCCGAGAATTTCTTGAAGGATAATTTCTAGGTTCTTACTTTGATCATGGCTTTCAGGTAGTCCAATAATTTTTAAATTATCTCTCCTGGATCTATTTTCCAGGTCAGTGGTTTTTCCAATGAGATATTTCACATTGCCTTTTATTTTTCATTTGTTTGGATCTCTTTAATAATATCTTCCATTTGCTCCAATCTAATTCTGGAGGAATGATTCTCTTCAGTGAGCTTTTGAGATTCTTTTTCCATCTGGCAAATTTGGCTTTTTAAGGCATTCTTTTCCTCATTGCCTTTTTGAACCTCTTTTGCCATCTGAGTTAGTCTATTTTTTAAGGTGTTATTTTCTTCAGGTTGCTGACTCTCATTTCATAATTTTGTTGCATCATTCTCATTTCTCTTCTCAATTTTTCCTCCACTTCTCTTATTTGGTTTTCAAAATCTTTTTAAAGCTCCTCTATGGCCTGTAACCAGCTCGTATTTTTCTTGGAAGCCTTTGGTTCAGGAGTTCTGACTTTAGTGTCCATGCTTTGATCCTTTTTGTCCTCAAAATAGGAGTCTAATGTTGGATTGCTCTGTTTGCTTTGCTTCCTTTGCTTGCTCATGTTGCCACTCAGTTACTTGACTTTTGAGCCTTTTGCCACAGTAGAACTCTGCTACCAGAAAGGGGAGCTTTACCCAAAACACTGGGGTTTTCTCAGCTGCTGGAGCTGTTAGTTGGCTGCCCTCTCAGAAACCTCTACATGCTCTGTCACACTGTTCATGCATCCCAGGACCTCCACCCTAGACAGCGATACAGATCCAAGCAGGTTAAAGCAAGAGCGATTACCCCTCAGACTGGTTGCTTGGTCCCCCTACAATCTGCAGGCCCGGAGCTATGAAGCAGCCATGTGAGGGTGGCTGCTGGGCCATGGAGCCTCAGTTTCTTCTTGCCCCAGGGGCAAAGGCTGCACTGAATTCCCAAATTCCCTGTTCCCGCAAAGTCTACACTGACCTCTCACTTTGTCTTTGGCATCTATGGGTTGATAATTCTGGAAGCTGCCACAGGGGCTGGTGATTTAAAATCCCTCCAGCTGACGGGCTGGTCAGGCAGCCCTGATGCTAAAACCTCTGGCTCACCCCGGGCTCAGCTCAGCTCCCAGAGCTCTGTGCTGGCCCCTTCCTGCTAGCCTGCCAGACTGTCTTCACTGGGAGGTTAGCTTCTCTCTCTCATTTTGTGGGTTCTGTAGCTCCAAAGTTTGTTTAGAGTCATTTTTTTTACATGAACTGGAGGAGGTGGAGGCCAGAGCCGTGTGGAAGTGCTTTTTCTACTCCTGTTAATAATTTTTTACATGTAATTGAGAAATATTTAGTGAAATAAATAAAATTACAATAATTCTCCCCAACCCTTACTTCTTCAATCCACTTCTCCCATCACCCCTCACCCTTGAGCTTCTCCTTCTCATTCTCTCTAGCTGTGCTCTGTCATAGGGCCAGATGACAAAGGAATCCAGTGCCCTGAGGACTTCTGTACTCAGAAGCTGGGTTTGTACAATGGCTCCCTCAACAGAGGATGGGTGCTGTAAGTACCCTCTTGCCCCAGCTCTACCCCACTCTATGCCAAAAGCCCAGTTCCCTACCCGGAGCTTATATCCTTGGTGAAGGTGCTGGGAGCTGCACTGTATGCTTTGAAAGGAGATGGGAATTCAAAGAGACAGAGGTGGAGTAAGTACACACCACACCTGAGGGATAGATAACCTTTGCAAAGGTGAGATATGGAATATCATACATACTGAGCAGCTGGGAGGGCAAGCATGGACTAGAGGGGGGTATGAATCATAGGAAATAAAGGGGAAAGGCAGTGTGGAGAATTAGCAGTATTAGGCATATATACAGGTGTGTGTGCCTGTACATACAGATCTATTATCTGTCTCTAAATCTGTCTGTCTATCTACGTCCTGTGGAAAGTCTCTAGTGCAGTCTTGGGAAGAACGAAGTATTTATTGAGAACTGACTGTATGCCAAGCACTGCGAAGAGGTAGCTAGTCTGCGCCCTTCCAAAAATGAAGGCTCAGGAGGAACTGTCCATTGGGAGAAAGGGGCCTCAGAGACCAGATTATCACATTAGGTTATGGACAGCTTTGGGTGTCAGATGGAGAAGCTGGTAGGGAGGGAGCCTGAGGACTTTTGAGATGGAGAATGATCTTAGATTTGTGCCTTAGTAAGATTCCTTTGGCAGCTGCAGGGAGGGTGGATTAGAGAGGGGAGTGGTTGGAGGACAAGAGGGTAATGGGAAGGCTAGTGCAATATTCTAGGTGAGAGGTGATGAGGACCAGGCTAGATTGGTGGTCACAGTGTGAGTGGGAGCAAGCAAGAGGAGATAGAGTCAGCAAAACATGGCAGCTGATTGGATCTGGGAGGGGGTGAGGGATATGGTTGGAGCAAGGGTTACCAGGAGGTTAAGGCTCTGGGAGACTCTCTATGGCATGGCCTGGGCAGAATAAAGAAGCTCCAAGAAGGGGCTGGTTTAGGGTGGGGCAGGAGGGCTTATTCCCTTCTCCTGAGGGTTTATTTGTCCCTTTGTCCATCCATCCTAAAAAAGCCATTGATTCAGCACTGACTCTGTCAAGGCTGGGTGTCAAGGGTGATATTGAGTGATATCTTAGTTAAAAGCAAAGGCCCATCCTCATGAAGTTCACAGGCTAGGAAGGGATTGCAACAGAGATAATTGTAGCAAGCACCAAAATGTGGGCAGTATGGCAGAGAGCCAGCTGCCAAACCACATTCTCCCTGAGGTCTTTTTAAGGAGATGGGAGCCCCAGCATTTCTGTAGCAGGTTTTGGCACTGACGGGAGGGAGAAAGAGACTGCAGGGGCATAGACATTCTCCTGCCACAGCTGTTTCGAAAATCAGCTTGCTTGTTTTGTCTGCAACATGACCCATGCCAGGCTTCTAGGGGTCTGCTCTCCATGTCAGTTCAGCATCTGGCCAGATGTGCCTCAGTCTCATTCAGGAGGAGATCCAGGGCAAAGGTTTTCTCCATGGAAGTGCCCAAGAGGGTAGTGAGCCCAGCCAATGAAGCAGAGGTAATATTTGCCCGTTAGAAACCATCCTGTTACAATCAAATCCAAAGAGTTCTTTAGTTGAAGTGAAATTTTCTGCAAAATCGATAGCCACTGACCTGGGCTCCCAGGTCCCTTTTCCTAGGGTGATTTTAGTAAATGGCCAAGGGCATCTGAGCCATAGGTTTATATTGTGCTGTAGGTGAGGCTGGCCAGCCTTGGAGCCTATGCTGCTACTTACTGGCTGTGTAACTTTGGAGGGAAAGCTTCCTCCTCAGGCCCCAGAGCATGCTGGGAAGGGAAAGGTACAAGTCTTCCTGTACCAGCCGTGAGCTCTCTGCACAACAGCAGCTCTCTGCGATAATTAAGCTGCATAAATGGACGCCCTCTGCCCCACCCCTAAGAGAGATTATACTTTGGGGCACTTAGAAAACTCTTTCCAGTCCTCAGGGGCAAAGCATGTGAACAGCAGGGCTATTTTTCAATTTTTTATAATGGTCTCCACATTCCTCTGCAGTCAAGGCCGAGCTCCATCATTTTGTGACCTTAGCTTTGACTTGTCAGGTCTGCGTCTTTCTGCAGAGAAGTGAAAACAGCTGAACCCAATTCACCCGTCTCTCCTCTTTGAGCTCAGGCATGCCAAACCCCAACCTGGAATAAGTTTTTACAGTCAAGTTATGAAGGCCCAACACGCGAAGATTATAATGGAAACATTGACCTCAGTTGAGCCCCTGGAACCCCTGACCCGGCCCACTTGCCTTACTCTGAAGTTTTCCTCTTCACCTTCTGGCCCCCAGCCCCAAGCCAGTGGCAGCCCAGTGCCCCCGCCCGCACCAAAGAACCTGTCCGGGACCAGCAGAATGAGCAGAAGTTTGGTTCCCCAAGTGAGCCATGCCAACGTTTTGCTGCCCTCAGAGCTAACCAGGACTCTGAATGCCGGGCTGACTGGAACTCAGCAGCCCCCTCTGCTCCATACATAGTCTTCCCTCCCTTCCTGTTCCTTCCTTCCCCCTATTTTCCTGTACCCATCACGCCCCCCCCCCCCCCCCCCCCCCCCCCCCCCTAGCCTCACCCCCCCAAAAGGCAGAACAGTTCAGTTGGTTGTAAAACTTAATGAGAGCCGCTGTAGACTCGCCTTCTTCCGGTCCAGCTGTGTAACCAGGGCGATTGGATCCAGCCTCCTAGACAGTGACATCAGCTCCACACCCCGGTACAATGCTGCTCTCTGTTTGATCTCCGAAACTAGATCAGACTCCGGGCCTTCACACATCCTGCTTCCTACATATGTAAAATCCGTTTATTGCCAGTCGGGAGAGTTCATGCGCGGCTCTGGCGCTGGGGAGTCCATACAAAGGGCGCTGTCTTTCAACCCACACTCCTTGGACCAGATGGACCCTGGGCTAGAGATTCCTGCTCCTTCTGCTAGGCGCGCTCGTGAGTGGGAACAGGAGCACTCCCGGTGTACCCCCTTGGGCACAGAAGGCTCGCGGGCAGGGGCGGGGTAGCGAGAGGAAGGGAAACGTGGAACCGGGAGAGAGACCTTGGAGACGATGGTTCATGGAAGGCTACACAAAGTCAGGGAAGAGCCCAGCAGCGGACTGCAGCGCACCTCAGCTGGCCCCCTTAAACCGCAATAGCCAGCTCTAGTCAGCTGCTCACACTCCAGGACCCCAACGGTCCACTTCCGCAGACCTTAGCCCATCCTTAAGCTGGTTCCATAGGATTCCGGTCTTCATTGTTCCCAGTGTTCACTTCAGGTGGTCCCCTCTCCCCTGCCCCCCAGGGCTTTCCTCAGTATCATCTGACCTTATCATCCTGGAGCTTCAGGATGTCAATGGATTATTCCTCAGCCTCCCCATGAGACCAGCTCTTTTTTTTTTCCTCTTGGTTACACATTCTTTACTGACACTTAGACAATTGCAATGGCCTGACGTCCCAGCCCTTGGGACTGAGTCTGGCACCTAATGAAGATTTCATAGACTTGTTGACTGGCTAACCGATCTCTATGGTGCTTTCTAGGTGCAATCCTTTGTTTCTCAGGTGCTGCAGCCACACTTTTCCATGGCCCTTTGGGTGGTCCTCAACTTCATATATTCCCTGACAGACAACATCCATAGTCTTAGAACAATAGTAACAATAATAACTTCAAAGCATTCTGGGAAGTCCAACCACCAGACTGTCCTGTGACTGGCCCATCTTCCCAGACCGAGCTGCTGCCCACCCTCACCAGGAAATAACCCAGATTCACAAAACGGAAGCACAATGTCTTTCCTGAGATGGCGCTGTCCTCAGTGCTCCCCATCTCTAAGCCACGTAGAATGTAAAGCTTTCATTGTAGAGAGACTTCAGCATCAAGGGAAACAAGCTGGGGCCGACATCCTCCCCATTATCTGGAGTTGTGTCAAGGATGCTAGAGTGAGCCAATGCTGGGTGTGCTGACATCACAATCTGTTTGTTCAACTCCAGGAAACAGTGGTTTTAATCACTTGTGCAACAGTTTGCAAAGCACTCCCTATGAAAGAACAATGACAGGGCGGTGACTGGTGCCAGGCAATTTCTATCTAAATCCTATCGAAAAAGATAAGAAAGAATAACAATAGTTGATATTAACACAACACTCACACTGTACAAACTGCTGTCCAAAAAGCACACTTGCATGGGTGGTTGGGAGCCCCCAGAGCTCAATGACCACTGGTGCTTCTGATGCTATAGCTCTTGAGCCCCCACTGGTGTGCTCCCCCTTCTCAATACACTTGAATTCCCTTAGTTTTAGTGGGTAGAATACTGGACCTGGAGTCAGGAAGACCCAAGTTCAAATTTGGCTTTATACAGTTACAAGCTGTGTGACCCTGGGCAAGTAATTTAACTTTTGTTTATCTCAGTTTCCTCATCTAAAATGAAGATGATAATAGCTCTTCCCTCCCAGTATCCTATGAAGGGGAGGAAAAAAACCAAAACTTCCAGCCACTGAGAGCTGTGAGTTACCCCTTTGCCCTTTGTCCTCTCTAAGCCCGACCCCACTTTCCCCTGGATGCATTTGTGGAAGTGTCAGACTTTGGGGGGGATGTGTTGTACCATCTGTGTTTTAGAAAATACTCCTTTCTTTTTTTTTTTTAAAGCCATTGGGGTTAAGTAACTTGCTCAAGGTTACACGGCCAGTAATTTCTGGGTGTGGTGCTGAGTATCTTGAGCCCGGATTTGATCCAGGTCATCCTGACACTGGAGCCGGTGCTCTTACTCGATGAGCCACCTGGTCGCCCCTAAGCAATTGGGGTTAAGTAACTTGCTCAAGGTTACACGGCCAGGTGTTTCCGGGTGGGTGCTAAGTGTCTGAGCCCAGGATTCGATCTCCAGGTCTTCTCAACACTGGAGCAGGTGCTCTTACTCGCTGTGCTACCCGGCCGCCCAAATACTCCTTTCTTAAATGTGATTGAGATTGACTAAATAAATGATCTTCCACCTATAATCACAGAGAAAAATACAGTGGTGGAGACTTGTGAGCAATAATACTAGAAAGACAAACCCCCAGCCCCTCATAGCTGCTGCTAGACTCCTGAGGGGGTGTGAGAAGTCAGCTCTGAGAACCTGCAATGCTGGGAGTTTGGGGCTTGGGCTGGTCACTTCAGAGCACATACTACAATTAATTGATCAACAAATAGGTCAAAATCTGAAGGTTTTTCTGTTTAGGCTTGCATTCTTGGGGGGGTTTCCTTTCATCCCTACACTGGTCACCATGAGGCCATTGGCTTCACTGAGCAGTGTCTTTTGGGTAAACTTTGGGTCAAGCAGAAGTTTTAATCCAAACCAAACTATCTTGGAAGTAACAAATTCTTGGAACAATCAAAAGTTTAATTCAGATCAGAATATCTGGGAGCTCCCTGGGGAGGCTCCACCCTGGCCTGGTTCAGGCCCTTGACCGGATACACAAAGTTGAAAAGCACCCAGCAGTTTGGAAGCAGACTGTAAACCATGCCATCTGTGTTTCTTGGCTGCCCTCCTCCTCCTCCTCCCTCTCCTCCTCTCCCCTCCTCCTCTTCCTCCTCCTCCCTCCTCTTCTTCCTCCCCCTCCCCTTCCTCCTCCTTTTCTTCATCCTCCAGTGTGGGCTAAGTATGTAGAACCCAGACTTACCCCAGGCTGCCTTTTTACTCTCAGCATTTCTAGCTAGCTTATTTCTAGTTGTATTTCTGAGCTGGGTATTTTGTGAATGAAAGTTCCTTAGAGTGGAGGTAAGGCAAACAACACTCATGCCCATCAGTATGAAGGGCACAGAGTTGAAGAATAAAGGAATCTGAGCAGCCCGGGAGCCGAGCAAGTAAGAAGAATGTCCACCTCTCTCTCCCTCTCTCTGTGTCCATCTTTATATGTCTGCCTTTATGTCTCTATCTTTCTCTTTTTCTTTCTGTCTCTAGCTCTCTCCCCATCTCCATCTCTGTCTCTCTGTCTCTTTCTCTCCTTCTTGTCTCTCTCTTTCTCTCCCCCTCTGCCTCTCTATGTCTTTCCACCCATCTGTCCATCAATCTGTCTTCCTGTCTGTCTCTCCTCTTAGCACTAAGAGGGAGACTGGAGCTCAAAGATGGGGATGAAAAAAAAGCATCAGATTGTCATTTGGGACTGAGGAGCTTTGCCCCAGGAACCTAAGTCTCCCTTGACTCCTTCCCACTTATGTGGTGCAGTTTGGACAAAAATCTGGGACTATTTGTAAATGTTTGGATTTTCCTGCTATCATTTCCAATGCTGGCACCAGACTGGGAAGGACTGTGGGACTCTGCAAGGGGCTGATGTGACCACAGTAATGACTGAGATTAACATTTATTGAGCTGGGGAGTATACAGAAGAAGGGAGAAACGCATGTCCAGAGCCCCAGGATTCTGAGTGGCGGGCAGAGAGAATGTCAACAAAGGCAGTGCTGGGGGCTCCAAAGGCCCAGCCTGGGAAAGATCCTCTCCTCTTTGGGCTGTCAGGGAGCCCCAGGGATTCATGAGTTCAGCTGCTCATCTCCATGGGCTCCTTCTGACTTCTGGGACCAGCTAGAGATGCCCCAGTCCTTTTACACCCTGGGCCCACCTAACTTCTTGCCTTTCACACATTTGGGGCTCCAGCCAAGCAGACCTTCTTCCTCTCCCTCACACAGAACTCCACCCCCATCTCTGGGCCTTCCTAGTGGTCTGGAAAGCACCAGCCCACACCTCCACCAAGAAGGATTCCTAGTTTCCTTCATGCTTCAGTTCTTGGCACCAACTTCATCAAGTGTTTCCTGATCCCAAGCTGCTTATCGATCCAAACTCCTCCAAACATTAGTTTGTAGTTTTTTTTTTGTCAATATGATGTCTATGTGTATATGTGCATCTTTTAAACATATCTAATTTGTCTTTCTATCTATATTTATAATCTATGTGTCTGTCCTTCTGTCTGCCCATCCATCCATCTGTCCATCCATTTATCTATCCACCTATCTATCCATCCATCTATCTATCTATCTATCTATCTATCTATCTATCTATCTATCTATCTATCTATCTATCTATCTATCTATCATCTATCTATCTATCTATCTATCATCTATCTGTCTGTCTGTCTATCTAATCTATCTGTCTATCCATTTGTCTCTGTGTGTGTCTGCCTTTGTCTATCTATCTCTCAGTCAAGAAGCATTTACTGAGTGTCTCTGTTAGCGGTGCTAAGCTCTATGGATAAATAAGGAGACAAAAGACAGTCCCTGCCCTCATGGAGCTCAGAATCTAATGTGGAGACAACAAGGAAACAAATACATTCAAAGATACTACACGAAGGAGAAATAGGAACTATTTAATGAAGGGAAGGCTTCAGACTCAACAGGGTTTGGGAAAGGTTTCCAATGGAAGTTGAGATTTTAGTCCAGACTTAAAGGAAACTATCATTTAGTGTTTTTCTCTCTCCATCTCCTCTCTCTCTCCCTCTCCCTCTCTCTCTCTCTCTTTGTATCTCTCTGTCTCTGTCTCTCTGTCTCTGTCTCTGTCTCTCTCCCCCCCCTCTCCCCATCAATCATCTATCTATGATCTGCTGTTTCTGTGGTTAGAATGTAAGCTTCGGGGCAGCCAGGTAGCACAGCGAGTAAGAGCACCGGCTCCAGTGTCAGGACGCCCTGGAGATCGAATCCCGGGCTCAGACACTCAGCACCCACCCAGAAACACCTGGCCGTGTAACCTTGAGCAAGTTACTTAACCCCGATTGCTTAAAAAAAAAAAAGAATGTAAGCTCCAGGAGGGCAGAGGCTGTTTATCTTTTGTCTTTGTGTCTCTAGTGTGCAGCCAAGTACCTGGTTCACAGCAGGGTCTTCGTAATTGTTTGCTGATTGATTGAATGGGACTGGAACTCAGTGTAACTCTAAGAGGCCCCTCTTGGCTTTGCCTGGATTCCATAAGGGAGCAGGGAGCCTCTGCATGGAGCTGTCCCTCAGGCCAGTTCTTAGAGACTGTGCCCAGGGGCTTCCTTCTCCTTGGAGCCAATTTGGTTTAGCCCCTAGGGGACACATCCCCAGGGATTTGCCTTCCTTTGAATAGCAGTGGTCCAGAGTTTGCTATGGGAAAGGACACACAATAAATGACAAGTAGACCCAAGGATACTCATACACATGCATGCACAGGACACACATATGGACCACACGCACACACCGACACATACGCATGTATGTGCGTGCACACACACGAATACTTGCACACAAACACGCAGCACTACCAAGGAGAAATATGCCAGTGGATGATGGATCTCAGGGTTTAGAGACAAGCCTGACTAAACTTCTAGCTGCAGTCCCTTTCCGTGGCTCCATCTTCAGCTGCTCAGGTTTGGAGTTGAACAGGAAATAGTAGAATCATAAACCCCCAGGGTCTCTGAGACCATGGAGTCCACCATGGCTTTCAAGGAGACCCATCCTAAACCCCCTCACCAAGGATCAATGACTCCACCGAGGGGGAGCCCACCACCTATCCACGAAGCTTCTTCTACTTACGGGCTGCTAGGAAGTTCTTCTCAACATCTCTGCAGTATCTACCCATTATTCCTGTTTCTACCCTTTGGGACCAAGCGGAACCAGGCCAATCCTTTTCCAGGACAGCCTTTGGATGCAAGTCAGCCTTCATGCCTGATATCAGCCTTTCCTTCTGCAGGCTAAAGAGCACAAAGGAACCTTCTCTCGCTACGAGGGCTGAGTCTGGGAGCAGGCAGCCGCGCTCCCTGTGTACAGGTTTTGCGGATGTCGGTTGCCCCAACTGGATAATCTCCCTTCTGTCCTTAGCAGTACTCAGCATGCTTTCCCTAATGGGACCACTCCAGCAGCAGCCACCATCTCATGGGCACCATTTGCTGTGGCATGTCCACAATACCTGCCAGACTGTGGCTCCCTGCCACCCCCATCCCCCCTAGCCACTTGTAAGGTGTGGTACCTAATGGTGATGATGATGGAGAGTGGCTCTGTCACAAGAAAATGAAGAGGGAAGAAATGAAGGCCATTTTCCTTCCCTTGGGACCAAATGTAGGGAAGATGGCAAATTACTCTCCAATTTTTTTTAAAATTCACTTTGTGTTAAATCAGCATCAAGGCTGTCTTTGGCCTTTCATGTTCTACATTCTTCCTTCAAACTGGTGAAGAAAAGCCTCTTATTTTCTCTATTATAAAAGGACCTGAATATGCATCCTGGATGATTTGCCAAGGGAAGCAAATTTTTTTTTAAAAAGAGGAGAGAGTGTAATGGGTCCTGGCCAAAGGAGCTCACCCCTTAGATCATGTGTAGATATTAGAGAAAGAAGATGAGGAAAGATAAAGGAAGGGGAAAGGAAAGACAGCTTGAAGGTAAGCCAAGGGAAGAGAGAGGAAGGGAAAGGAACGGAAGAGAGGGGAGAAGGAAAGACTAGGGTATGGGAAGGAAACACAGAAGAGAAGAGAGGGAAATGGAGAGGAGGGAAAGATTCATAGACATTTTTCATAGATTGTGGTCACTAATAGCAGATTTGCATATGCCAATTCAAGTCAAAGAATAGAGTTTTTGTTCATAATACAGTGGGCGAATTGTTTGGGCTAGCTCATCTCAGGAGGAAAAACGGAGAATCCCTGAATCAGGACAGCTTTCATCAGGAGGTAAATGTTCTCAGTGATCCTCTGTCGGGTCCAGGAATGCAAGTGCTCCCAAAATACAAAAGTGCATGCATATATCAACATCCATTTGTTACCTATACCTGAGTACAGATGAAGACAGGTGGACCCAATGGATGTACTCCCTCATTTCAGCACCCTCTTCTGTATTTCTTCCCCAGTTTACTTACTCCCTTCTTGTCTATTTCTAATTCTGACTTTCATTTGGCACCTTAGAGGCATCCAAATGAGGAAACTGAGGACCAAAGAGGGGAGGAGCCTTGGGTGAAGTCACTGAGTCAGACCCTGATGTCTTGGCTCTCTCTCCAGGCTCAAGGAGCAGGGTGTGTTCTCTATAAGTGGAAATTAAGCCATGACCCACCCAGAACAACTTTGTCCTTAGCCCTCTCCTCCTCCCCGACCTTTATGAAAGATATCAACAAGCTCTTAAGTGGATCAATAAGTTCTCTCCCTAAAGCCAGACTTATTGTCAGATGTTCCAGCAGCCTCAGCCCTAAGAAGACTGCATGAAATGGCTGTGCTTCATTCCTTCATTCAGGAGGAAGCTGTTTGCTGGGAGCTGACCATGTGCTGATCATTGTGAGGTGCTGATGAGGTCCTGAGCTATAATCACCCTTGGCATGTATGCTAATTAAAGTCACTCTGACCTAGGTCAGTAACCAGCCAGGGAGAAAAGGGCTCTGTACCAGGAGGTTGGAGAAAGCCCCTCCCCAGGGACCACTGTGTCTGTGCATCTCTGTGGCAGAGCTGCCAACCTCAGGGCCCCAAGGACCACTTCTCTTGGGACCCCTTGGGACAAAGGCCAGAGCCTTCTTCCCTCCTGGTACACAGATGGCCAGCCTGTCTTTTGTGCCAATATATTCCTCCCTGACCCTTAACCCTTTTAACTGGTTTGGAACCAAATGGAGATATTTCTAGTTATAGGTGGATGGCAGTCCTATGAGTGACCAGGAGGTCACTAGAATTAAACTCCTCTGGAAGTGTGAGAATGTGAGTGCTGAGTTGGGTCTAGCTTAAGTCAAAGCCTTCCTCTTAGTGACTACACAATAGATTGGGAAGTGGTGGGGGGGTGGTTACTGTTCATATTTAGGTGATTTTCATTCCTGCAAAATTCCTAGGACAGGATGTTCAGTTCTCCCAGAGACTTTCAAAGGAAACCTGACTTCCTGTTTGTAGTGATGCTGGAGGAGAGAAAAGAGGAAGAGGACCAGAGGTGGGGAAGAATAGGAGGAAGAAGGACTTGGGGGAGGAAGAGGAAGAGGAAATAGAAGGCTCTTGGTTTTGCCCTCCCTAAGTCTAGACTGGAAGACAAGCAGAGGTAAAGAAAACAATCCTTGAGCTAAGGACCTGAGGCTCTGGCTCAAGCCCCTCACTGTCACCTCCTAGTTAGGTAAGCATGTGAACCTCAGTTTCCTCTTCCGTCTGACCTCCTTCCTAGGTGAAGATCAAATGAGGCATTCAAGGGGAAAGGAGTTTTACAATAGAGCAGAGCTACGGCAATGGGTTTGATGTGATTGATTCTTAAATCAAGCTTCCTCCAGTCCCACCGTTTAACTAGGAGAGAAGAACTTGGAGAGAGGAAGAGAAACCAAAGCATATTGCCTGAGGGACTCAATCCAATGTAAGAAGCATTAATTACTTGCTGTGTGCCAGGACTGTGCCCAGTGGGTGCTGGGGAACAAAAAGATTAGAACAGAGTGGCCCCTGCCTTCCCTAAACTCACATTCATCTGGACTAGGTTAGCAAAAAGCCTGGCCATTTCTGTAGGAGTCCTCTCCTCATGCTACCTCCTCCTAATCCGCCAACAAAGCAGACCATGCCAGTAGTGCCCATCTGATAGATAACAACACATTACCTCACTTGGCCTTGCCTTCTGTTAGTTATTCAACCAACTCTGAGAAAGCACCGGGCCCTGTGCTAAGAGCTGTGGATACAAAGAAGCCAAAGGCTGTCCCTGCTGGCTTCAGGGAGCTCACATTCTAGTGGGGGAGAAGAGAAGCCAATCTGAACAAAGGAGCCACACACAAGACACACAGGAGATGGCAAAGAGGAAGGCGGGAGCTGGGGGATGGCTGGGGATGGGTGGGAGGGCT
>NW_027187106.1:0-41497 GCF_028583685.1 Petaurus breviceps papuanus | reverse complement strand
TTTGGCTCTCTGTGTCTTTGCCTGTCTCTCTCTGTGAGTCTCTGTGTCTTCCTGTGTGTGTGTCTATCTGTAGAGACACAGTCTGTCTGTCTCTGTCTCTGTCTGTCTCTGTCTCTGTCTCTCTGTCTCTCTGTCTCTCTCTCTCTCACACACACACACACACACAGCTCTCTGTGACCCCAGGCAAGTCATCAGTGCTCTAGACAATTCCAAGATATAAACTGCAAAGGTGCTGACCTGAATTGATAGCTGTTTCCTCATCCCAGTAATTCCCTGTACAAATGAAATCAGAGGACCAGTCCCTACCTTTATCTTGATTAACCTTCTGGTCCCAAGGGGGCTAGGTGAAGGGGAGATAACTCAAAGCAAAGCCATTCCCATTACAAGATGAATTTATATCTCCATTAGTGTAATAAGAATGTAAATTTTGAAGATCTTCCCTGCCCCTAGGCTAATGTGCACCTGAAGCCTGGGGTGGGAGGCTTGTTTTTCAGTAGATACTTCTTGATTGGCCAGTGAGTCAATAAGGTTGTTACATTCTCTGAGCCAGGAGAAGGCTATATAAGCCCTGATGTGTAGCTTTGTTTTGGGACTCACTTTGAGAAGTATTCTGTGATTTGATATGAATTATGGGAAGCCGCTGTTGAGAGTCCCCTGGCTTTGAAAAACCCAGATGTGGAAACCTAGATGTTGACTGGGTATGGATGTAATGGTTGGACAGTTTGGAAATCTGTCTACTTGATCTGTTTCTCTGACTTGATAATTCTGTCTGTGTATTCTGAAGTTTGGGGTGCTGACCATTTTCCCCTGAACAAGGTAAACTATATATGTCTGACTGATTAAAGTAAGCTTGTTAACCCATTTTGAGTTGCTTTCCTTTATCAAAGCAGATCCAAGAACCTGGGGTAGCAGCAAACCCTGAGGACGCCGGGGTGCTTGCTGCTACAATTAGTAATGAATTTATTGTATTATTGGTGAGCCTATAGCAAAAATATTTTTTTATACAAAGCATTTTATGTTGTCCCTTCTTATGTCATTTGATTCTTTTATTTGTTCATCTTTTCCACCTAACTAGACTATAAGCGACTTGAGGGAAGGCACTGAGTCTTTTCTTCTTTTTGTCTGTTACTTCTTCATACAAAAAGACAGATAAATAGCACAGTGTGTGAGAGTATTGGACCTGGAGGCAGGAAGATCTGAGGCCAAATTTGGCATCTGACACTTAGCAGCTGTGTGACCCTGGAGAGATCAATTAACATCTCTAAGACTCAGTTTCCTTAACCATTAAAGGGAGATTAGCATTAGCCCTAACCCTAATAGCACCTTCCTCCCAGGATCACTGCCCGGATCAAAGAAGATAATCTTTGTAAGATCCTTGGTGCAGTGCCTGGCAATGTTTAATGAATGCTTGTTCCTCCCTTTCTTTATATCTACCATAGCTTCTAACATTGGGCTGGTCATATCATAGGCATTGGGTGAACACTGAGGGGCTTAAGGAATAGCATTACATTACTGTGGCTGGATGATCATGGCGGTCCATCCACCCCATCCCCACACAACCACATTTGCTATTTCTCTGTCCTCTTGAAATTGCTCTGTATATACTTTGTATATATTTGGTATCTGCTTATTTCAGTAGGTGGTGTTTTGGTTTTTTTCTCTCCGAGAGAATATAAGCTCCTTGGTGGCAGAAACTGTCACTTTTGTCTCAGTAACTCCAGCACCCAGCACACTGCCATCATGTTGTTCACTCTGAGTTGTGTTGTGGTCAGAGTTGTGTGAGCTGGGTCAGTTTTGAAAGAATTCAGTCAGATCTTCTCTTTAGCCAAAGGGAGCTTTATTGACACAAAAGCATGGGGGTCTGAGATTCAGCAAGGAGCTAAACAAAGGCAGTGATATAGGAAAAGGACCCGACTTTTACACACACAAAGTTACAGAGCCCGTAGGACGATGATGTAATTTTAGGGTTTCTAATGGGGCTGGAGATTTAGGGACTGGATAAGCGTGAGGAAGGTGGTTGCTTGCAAGATAAGGAGAAATTGTCATGACACAAGATGGGGAACACAGGATAAGAGGGACAGAAGCGATTCTTGTGGCACAAGTTGCATGGTATTTCGAGATAAGGGGAAGGGACACTAAGGCACCCTCAAGTTACAGGATGGGCTAAGAACGAGCCTCAAACCCCCTCAGGGGGCCTGGGAATATAACCCTTAGGGCACCTTTGTATCCATGTCAGTGGCTTGATTGTTCTTCATTCTCAGAGAGGACCAAAATGCCATCATTATGTTAGAGTCAAGTTATAGAGCATGTGACCAAAATGAGCTCCGAATGTTCTACCACAGATCGGGCACAAATAATCCATGTGAACCTTTGGGGTGGATTCTCTGAATTAGTGCATCCTGCATTTCCTTTGACTCAGTTTCAATTCTGCTTTGCACCTTGTCTGATGTGGGCACACCATGATGGGCAGTCCAGTGCCAGGGTCTCCCACATCATACAATCAATTCCAAAGTTTTTAAGAGAGACCTTGAGAGTGTCCTTGTGTAGCTTCTTCTGACCAACATGTGAGCACTTGATTCTTAGTAAATGGTTGTTGGATTAAGGAAAAAACAAAACCCTGTTTTTTCTAGAATGAGCCGTCTCTATAGTATTAAGGATAAACATGCTTAGAGTGCAAACTGGGTGTGTCCTCTGAGAGGAAGGGAAAATCTCAATAGTGATGCTTCTCTAGGGGATAATGACATCTAAGTCCATGTATAATAAAACTGTTTGCTCTTGGTAAATGTATTGTAAGGTGGTTTATACTGCCAAAGGATATAAGCTCCTGTCTATAAACTTATATGGAGGTCTCCAGAGTATAAAAGGAGGAAGCCCAATTCAGCTGAGTGGATGACTCCACTCATATCCAATAATAGTTGCTATTGTCATCTTGTTTCAGTCATGACTCTTTTTTTCCCCATTTGGGGTTTTCTTGGCAAAGATACTGGGATGGTTTGCCATTTTCTTCTCCAACTCATTTTACAGAAGAGAAAACGGAGGCAAACTTTGGCTAAAGAGAAGATCTGACTGAATTCTTTCAAAACTGACCCAAAACAAATTTGGGTTTTTTTGCTCAGGGTCACACAGCTAGTAAGTATATGAGACCACATTTGAACTCAGGTCCTCCTGACTTCAGGGCTTGCAAAATAACCACTGAGACACTTACTTTGCTGCCTCATACCCATAATCTGTGCTCTATCTCAAAAAAGAGTGGTTAGTACACCCTAGAGCAGGAATAAGCCCCAAGGGACTGATTTCTCCAGAGAAAAACATCCCCCAAAGTCCCAAAATCCCTAGGATAGAAGGGCATGACTTCCGTGTTGTTACTTGGTATTTGAGGGCTGATGAGTGTATTAAATGTGCTATTGTTGAGCAATACAATGGGTTGACTTCCTTTGTTAAACCCAGAGCCCTGACAACAGTTAAAAAGTCTGTGAATTAGAAGATCTAAAACAAGCAACAATCCCAGATCAAATCTGAGAGTCCAGAATTCCAGAGCAGAAAAGGATTTAAGGTCCTTATTTTACAGAGGAAGGAACTGAGGTCAAAAGAAATTGTGAGATTTATACCAAAGAATGTACTCCAGGTCTAAAGAATTCTGGTCCAATAGTTAGGGGGATAAAGAATTAGGGCAGCTCAGTGGTACAATATATACAGCGCTGGTCCTGGAATCAAGAGAATCTGAGGTCAGACCCAGACTCAGACACTTACCATGTGACTCTGAGCAAGTATTGAACCCGGATTGCGGAAAGAAAGAAAAAAGGAAGGAAGGAAGGAAGGAAGGAAGGAAGGAAGAAGAGAGTTGGAGAGGGAGCACAAGACCAAAGAAACCAAGTCTACATGATGACCAAACAAGCAGTCAGTTCTGTAGAAGAGTAAATCAAAATGGTTGTTTAGCACAGCCATGACCTTGTCACCCTTCTGCTCAAAAGATTATAGTTGCTTCTAATATAAAATACAGACTCCTTGGGCCAGCATTTAGTACCCTCCACAATCGGGTTTCAACATCCCTTTCTTAATATCTCACATTACCCTCTGTGTTCAAATTATATCTTGTTCTGCCTCCCCTGACCACCTCCCCACTTTCTAGCCAATATAGTAAGTTTACTAGTTGCCAGTATAAAGGTAATAGCAGGAAATAAGATTACAAAGAGGAACCTGGAAGGCATGAACAAACTGCCCCAAAAGCAAAGGAGCATAATTTACAAAGTGTACCATATGTTAACTAAAATTTGCATCATGGTAATAAATGCTGAGTCAAAGAGAGTCAATCTAGAAGCAGCTTGTCAAAGTTCTGGTCCAATGATATGTTAATTATAGACAAAATCCAGTCCTCCACAGTTCTTGACTAAGGGCAGCTGGGTGGTACAGAGGATAGAGTCAGACCTGGAGGCAGGAAGAAGATTCATCTTCCTGAGTTCAAATCTGGCCCCAGACATTAACTAGTTGTATGACCCTGGACAAGTCACTTAACCCTGTTTGCCTCAGTTTCCTCATCTGTAAAATGAACTGGAAAAGGAAATGGCAAACCATATCTCTGCCAAGAAAACACTAAATGGGGTCATAAAGAGTCCAACATAACTGAAAAATGACTAAAACATCTCCAGACCAGCAGAATACATAAGGTGTTGATAACTTTGGGATAATGACTTTGAAGTTTTACCATTAACTTCAAGATATTTAGATATATTAATAAACTAATTCCAAGGTGGAACAGATAGAGGTTGGTCTATTTCCCAAAAGAAAAATCTATAAAAAATGCGACCTTCAAACTCCTGTCCCACCCCAACACTTCCATCTCCATTCAGTCCATACTGACTAGTATTCCCAACTCTAATCCATGGTTCTGTGAGTGATGTTCCTGGCCTCTCCCCTTCCCCATCCTCTTTACCATGTTGCCTTCCTTCATCATCCCATGCCCTGACCCCCACAGCACCATCTGCTGCTGCATCACTTCTCACCATTTGTCTTTGCCTTTCTGGGCCTTTTTTCCATACCATCTGTGTTTAATCAAAGTGTGATTGCTATCCCATTTCCCACAGTCAATTGGAGTCCTTCCATGGTGAGTGCTCAAAGAACCAAGCATGCCAGCCCCCACTTCATAATTTCATAAATTAATGATCAATTCACCCTCCTTCATGCTTTCAGTACTCCAACCAAACTGATGAGGTACAGGCTCTGGGAACCCCCTTGAACTCTGACTGAATCATCCCATTTGATGAGGCATTTGCCTGAAGCCATAAGCCTTTCATTATAGCTAGGCCCAAATCTCTTACTCTTAGTAGCCTAACCATGGTCCATCTACTTCCCAACCTAGAGCCTATCAAAGTATCTATACCTAAATCAACTGTTACACCCTTGAACTGGCCTAGCCCACCATTGAGGCTCCAGGTAGCCTCCAGCAACTTCACTCATTTACTGGTGTCTGACCTCATTGACTACCCTCCCCAAACTCATTACTGGAGTTTGACCTCATTAACTCCTCCTGAAGACCCTCCCCAAACTCCTCCTCTAGACCAGCCCTAGATTCCTCCCACAACCTTTCTGTATATAAGACCGCATCTTGCCTCCCTGTGGTATGACAGCGCCATAGAATTTTCTAGCACAGACTTGCTCAGTGTCAGATGATTCTGGCCTGCTTGTCCAGTACAAGCATCACAGATACTGAGACTCCTTAGGAGTCTACCCAATATGGTGAACTTTTAATAAACTTTGCTTTTCTTTGGCTGAGAGAAGCCTTGAGTCGAATTCATTCAGCAGGACCCAGTGTGTTGGTGTTTTGGGGTCTCAAGCACCCCTAAACCCTATACCTCATCATTTTATGCTGAACCTTTTCAAAACTAGACTACTAGCTTTTCCCAAATCCAATATTCAATTTCCTACTTCCATGAATTTACATGGGTTATCCCTCATATCTGGAATCTACTCCCTATTTAGTTTTTCTGCTTATAATCCTCACCTTACTTCAAAGCACAACTCAGGTGTCAATTCAATCTTGAAGCCCTTTCTAATCCTGACTACAATTCTCAAAGCTCTCTCCTCAAATTGCCTTTATCTTTTGAAATCTGCACAGTGTTCTGCCAGAACAATGTAATCTCCTTGAGGGCAGGGACTCTATTAAATGTTTTTTGACTCTTTATCCTCAACATCTTGCACAGAAAACTGCACAAACTAAATACATGGTTGTCCAATTGAATTGGAAAGGGAGAAGATGAAGAAGGTACAGGGTATTGGACTGAGTAGGCATTGAATCAGTACATCCCCTAAGTGTGTGAGGTTCTATTGTTTTTAAATGAATCTTCATCCCAGTTTTTTTCATTATGATCTGCCTTTCTCTTAGAGAGTCAAGCATAACAAAATTATTCCAGTTAGTTGATGGCTCTAGTTAATTAAGTTCTGATTAATGAATTCAATTAAAGACAGAGTCTACTACAACCTAGAACAGTCCCACCTCTTCTGGATGACTCTCTATGATCATTCCAACCCTTGCTGATTGTTCTCCCTTATAAACTTAAAGAATACAGACTGAATGAAATGTGCGTGTTACTTTTTTTTAAAGTTCATGTGCTTTCAAAATCTCCACTCCACCCCCACCCCCATCTGACATAGAGTCTTTCTGTTTCAAATTCTTTGTTTCCAAAAGTGGGTGAAGGAGTTTATCTCTGTTTTTAAGCCATTGGGGGAATGATTGGAAGGTAAGAGCTTCTCCAGTGGCAGCTGAGTTTTCCTTTTACCCAACCCTTCCATCCCTACCCAGCTAGTAATGACCTTTGTAAAACTGGTCTTTGCTTGAAACTCCTGGCCTGAGGCTATGGGTTGGAAAATGAGATCTCACTACATACATATATGGGGAGGAAAGGTTGTAAAGGGGTTTGGGGGGGGGGGGTCAGAAGCTGGCAGGGAGAACAGTGTGGCTTATAATATATCTCTGCATGAGACTGAAATCACTGGCAATGCTCAAGGAGGGGTAGAGGAAGAAAAGACTTCTCAGTGAGAACAGTAATGATAGCATTCCCTTGGATTATACCTCTCTTCACCCTGTATATCTAATTAATTACCAAATCTTCTTTTTCCTCTATCCACAATGTCTCTGGCACCTAGAATTAGCTGTCCTTAGACCATAAAAGTAGAAAAGCTTGCACCTCTGGGTCAGCTCTGTGATCCATTCATCTCAGGATTGTGTCTCAGATGGAGGAACCAAAGAAGACTATATAATGGTGGTCCTTAACATTAATCTCGATGGGTTTCAGATGTTCCTCCCAATTTTCCCTGGCTTCCCTCAATTAACCAATGCAGATCTATCATCTGCCACAAATTATCCTCCTAAGTCAATGTGGGGCAGTAGAAAGAGCATTGGAATTGGAGTCAAGGGGCCTAGTTTTAATACTTCTGCAAATCAGTAGGTCTCTCATGTATAACTTAGCCTCTCAGGGCCTACATTTGTTCATGTTTAAAATGTGAGGTTTGGACTAGCTCATCTCTACAGGCTGTTACAGCTCTAAATCACATGATACCTTGGATTTTTCTAAACCTTTTGCCAAGATCATATAAACTATTATATTAGATGACATTTGAATAAGACTTTTCCATAAGACAGGCCTGCATAACTAAAGGTTTCCTTCACCCCTCCTGATATGTGCTCATACCTGACATAAGATAAAAATAATACCAATACAAAAAAAAATAATAACTTGCCCCATTAATTAGCTAAACAGCTTTCAAGTCTGGTCAGTGAAAGGCTAAGATATATGGATTGGTTAACTACTCAAGAACTTAACAGAAAATAAATCAGTCTCTTCCTTGCATTTGGGCCTCATATGTCCTCTCCTTGGTTATGGAAGTGACTTTCTTTTTTCCTCTCATTTTTTCCTCCTCCTCTTTATTCTTCTTCTTATTATAGGATTGTGAATTTAGAGCTACAAGGGAACATAAAGGCCAGTGAGTTCAACTCAATCATTTTACCAATACAATTCCTTCACCAGAAAGGATTGAATCCAGGGAATTTCAGCCTCTAAGAAAAGATGAGAGTGATGTACACAGCCACTTTCAAATCAAGAAATGAGAGAGAAGGGGAAGAGGAGAAAGAAGAAGGAGAAAGAGAGAGAGAGAGAGAGAGAGAGAGAGAGAGAGAGAGAGAGAGAGAGAGAGAGAGAGAGAGAGAGAGAGGAGAGAATGGTGCAACTATTTACTGTACCTATGCATAAAATTTCACTGCCCAGGATTCCTACTGCAATAAAGTCCCATGCTGACTCCTAAGGCTTCTTTTATCCAGCAGATCTATTGCCAGACAGATATGTTGCTTGTATTATCATCAGCACCATGGACAGCAGGATGCTAGGGTGTAGTTAAATCTTTTTTTTTTTTTTGCCAAGCACAAACTGCTTGCAAAATATCCCTGATCCTCACAGTTTGTGCTACAAAAAGAAAAAAGCAATTTCTTAGCCTACTTAGTAGACTGATCTGAATTTTCATTTACAAAAAAGTCATGGATTGTAATCTGCATCCTCAGTGGAATGAGGCCCCACATCAGTAGTTGCCAGCACTGATGAAATCAGAGATCTTTTGCATATTCACAAAATCAACAACAGCAAGCCCAGTTTATGTGACATTTTAGGTGCTACCTGGGAAATTGCACATCTATAAGTTCATAGCACCCTTTAAGGTTACAGAGCACTTATGCAGAAACAACCCTATGAGATGAGTAATGTTAGTGCTAATGTTCCCATTTTATAGGATGAGGAAAATGAAACTCAAAGAAGTACCCAAAATTACAAAGATAAGACTAAGTGGCCAAACTGGAATTCGTACCCAACCTTTGACTGAGCCCAATTTAAAAACTAAATTAGTTGTGAGGTGGGGACAAATTTGCTAAGTTACTTGGGTATCATTTCATGCAGTTATAGAATATAGAATTTCCATGCAGTGGATAGAATGCTGTACCTGGAGTTAGGAATACCTGAGTTCAAATCCTGCCCAAGTTATTGACTCCAGGCAAGTTACTGAACCTCTGTTTGCCTCAGTTTTTCTCATCTGTAAATTGGGGGGATAGTTTTTTCCTCCCACAGTTATTATGAGAACCAAATGAGATCTGTAAAGTGCTTGGCAGATTTTAAAGCTTTATATAAATGTTAGCTAAAGCTAATGAGAAGCAACATGACAGAGGCTAGCTATTGTTGTCTTGGAATCAGAAGACTGGGTTTCTAATAGCACCTCCTAACCAGGGATGAATCATTATTCCTGTTAAATCTCATTTGCCTCTCTCTAATATATAGATTATAATACTCAATGTGCCTGCCACCACATGTTTGTGATGAGGAACAAATGAGATAATATGTGCAAAACACATTGGAGACTTTAAAGTCCTATAGAAATACCATTTATTGTTATAGTTCACCCAATAGTAGTCCACACTTTGACTACATAAATTTTATAGAGAACATTTTCTGAAAATGGCAGTAATGTATCAAGCAGGCAAAAACTGAGTTTTGTCAGGAAATGGCTTGAGGTAGATTGGAGACTTTGTCAGAGGATTTGGGGAGAAATCCATACACCATAAGGTAGTACTGCATTTTTAGCACCTCTCTCAGGAGAAAAAAAAAAGATGGGTAACATTTTGCAGCACATAACAGAAAAGTAGGGAGGACTGAATTACAATAAATGAATTTTTAAAAGGAACCTTTATAAAACAGGAATTCCTAAGATGGAAGCAGACCATAATGGCCTGCATAGCACTCAGCCTCTTTAAAATTGAGCCTTTTACCCAATCTTAAACAACATCATAAGGCAGTAATTATCAAAATTATCTCAGTCTAATAAATAGAAAGGTAGATGGATGGGACAGCGTAGATGTACAATTTAGAGCAGCAAATAAACATATTAACCTCGTATTTGACAAGTGTAAAGACAAGATTTGGAGATAAGAATTCATTAGTTAGTAAAAATTGTTGGGGAAACTGGACAGCAGGGTGGTAGAAACTAGGTACAAACCAATATCTTATACCATTTACCAAGATAAGGTCAAAATGGATACATGACCTAGATAAAAAGAGACATTTTTATAAGAAAATCAAAAGAACATGGAACATATTACTTATCAGACTTATAGAGAGGCAATCAATTTATGAATAAACAAGAGACAGAGAGCAAAGTTGTCTGTAATATAGATAATTTTGATTACATTAAATTAAAAAGGGGTTGTACAAATAAAAAAAAATGTAGCCAAGATCAGAAGGAATGAAGAAAATTGGGGCGGGGGGGAATGTATAGACAGTTTATCAGACAAAGGTCTCTCATATGAAATATATAACTTTGTCAAATCTATAAGAATTTGAGTCATTTTCCAGTCTATAAGTGGTCAGAGGATATGAACAGACAGTTTTCCAATGAAAATATCAAAACAATTTATAGTCATATGAAAAATGCTCTAAGTCATTATTGATTAGAGAAATGTAAATTAAAACAGCCTTGACATATCATTCTATGCCATATTTATACCAGATTGACTAAAAGGCTAGAAGGGGAAAGTGGAAAATGTTGGACTTTGGAAAAATTGGGATACTAATTCATTGTTGGTGGAATTGTGAGCTGATTCAACTATTTTGGAAAGCAATCTGGAATTATGCCCAGAGTTATTAAACTACATATACTCTTTGACTCAGCAATACCACTATTTGGTTTATTTCCAAAGACAATTAGAGAAAGAAATTAAAGTACCTATATGTTACAAAATGTTTATAGCAGCTCTCCTTATGGTGTCAAAGAACTAGAAATTGCAGGGATGCCACCAATTGGGGAATGATTGAACAAGTTGTTGTATATTATAATGATGGAATACTACTCAATGAGCTTAGAAAAATATGGATATGGGGTATCCAGGTAGCACAGCGAGTAAGAGCACCAGCCCCAGTGTTGGGATGACCTGAGGATAGAATCCAGGCTCAGACACTTAGAACCTACCCAGAAACACCTGGCTGTGTAACCTTGAGCAAGTTACTTAACCCCAATTGCTTAGGGGTGGCCAGGTAGCACAGGGAGTAAGAGCACCATCCCCAGTGTTGGGATGACCTGGGGATCAAATCCGGGCTCAGATATTTAGCACCACACCCAGAAATAACTGGCCATGTAACCTTGAGCAAGTTACTTAACCCCAATTGCTTTAAAAAAAAAATATGGATAGAATTACATGAAATAATGAAGAGCAAAATGAGCAGAAACAAGAGAACATAGTCTATAGTAACAGCAATGTTGTTTTAAGAATGACTTTGAGCAATGTTATTTTGACTATTATATATATATACCCAGATTAACTATAAAGGACATATGAAGAAAGATGTTATCCACATCCAGAGAAAGAACTCAAAAATAGAAGTATGTATAGAATAATTTTACATATACATGTGTACATTTATATACACATACATACATACCTGTTTGTGTCTAATGTCAGCTATCTCTAGGGTGCAGGGAGAAAAAAGAAATTTACATGATAATTTTATTGCATATTTGAAATGAATAGCAAGTTATGCATAGTAGATTTGTGGTTTCATGTGCAATCATCATTTTTATTGTATTATATTATGAAAATGCTTGTTTTACTCTATAAATTAAAAATCAATTAAAAATCAAATAAAATGAGCCTTTTACCCCTAAATGCTAGAATCATATGGTCCTCTACCAAGCAACCTATATCTGACTCATATACCACAGGCCTTACCTATTCCATTCACTGATTGGTCCGTTCAAGAAGCATTTATTAAATGCCTGTGTTATCGACTTTTTGCTAGGTAGAAAGAAAAGCAAAACAGTTTTGTTGCCAAAGATCTTCCATTCTACTGGGCGTAAAACAATACATACACACTTAAGTCAATTATGAAGTCCTATGTGCATGACAAATAACAATGGCAGTGATCAAAAAAGATCTCTTGGACAAGGTGGTACTTGAGCTAAGCCTTGAAGGGAGTCAAATATTCTAGTGTGGAAGTGAGGAGAGAGTGCATTCCAGGAACAAGGGAAAGTCTGGGAAAGTACAGAAAGGCAGAGATGGAAAGTTACATACGAGAGTTATATACAAGAGGAATAGCAAATGGATCATTTTGGCTGGAACTTACAGAGTATATGAAGAGGAATAATGTGAAACCATTCTGAAAGATTGATTCAAACCAATTTCAAAGTGCTTTAAATGCCCAAAAGAAGAGTTTCTATTTTGTCCTAGAGGCAACAGGGACCCTGAAGATTTTTGGGCAGAGTAGTAAGGTGTGATAGTAATGGCAATTAAAGATTCCCCTGTATTGGCTTGGTTTTCAAATTGATTATGTTAAAACCCAGGGCTTGTTAATCCCACCTGTGGGATGGACTTGTTGATGTGAAAAGAAAGTCCTGAACTGGGAGGAGCTGGTGACATAGATTTGGAGAGACAAGAGAGAGGCAGAAGAACTTTTTGGAAGCAGCACCTCGTGGAGGCAGAGAGAGAGACTGAGAAGGATTGCTGGGGGACACTTTGAATCGCCCTGGACTTTTGAGGCCTGCCCCCTGAGCTGCCAAGGACTGAGGAGACATGGCTGTTTTGCTGGTACTTTGTCTGTCTGTTTTGATGTTGTTTTGCCAGATTTGTCCACTGGTGAAAGACAGTCCTGTTGTTGAAGAAGTCCTGGAACCTGTCTTTTGGTTAAGAAGCCCTGAGACTGTCCTGCAGACAGAGAGTGAATACTGTCCTCTGGTGAAGGACAGTGCTGTTGTTGCAGGGGTCTGGAGACTGTCCTGCAGACAGAATGAATACTGTCCACTGGTGAAGGACAGTGCTGTTGTTGCAGGGGTCTGGGAACCTTTCTGTTGGTTCAGAAGCCCTGAAGAAGGATTTTCTTGTTGTATGTTTACAGAAATCCTGGGAGAGGGTTTTGCTAATGTTTTCAGGGGTTCTAGGACTGTTCTACAGACAGAGGATGAATTAATGAAGGGACTGGCAATGTTTCTTGTGGCCTTGCTAAGCCTTGTCTCCCCAGGAACTAAGATTGCTGAGAACTTGCCTCTGTCAAGATGAAGCAAAGACCTCCATTTGGGTATTAAGTGCTGTGCTTAAAATTGATGTAACTCTGGGGTAGATTCAATTGTGATCCAGGGATGGGGAACTTTTGACCTTTTTGTGTTCTATGGTTGAACAAGTGAATGTACTTTACTTATGTTTGGAAACTAATCTCCATTTGAGAAGAGGGGCTTTGTGGTGGACTAAATGAAGGTACAGCCTAGGGGTGGAGTAGTATTTAGAACAGGGACTTTGTAATTGATTGAATGATTGGAAGGTCCTGGGGTGGGGTAGTACTTGGAGATTATTTAATCACACTTAGTAAATGATGTATTTTGAATGATGTCATGTTTTGACCTTCTCTGTTCTTGGTTTGTCACTGAATAAAATGGAGAGCACCTATGCTGGTATTCTGAACCTTGGTGTTACAGTACATAAGGTTGTTACCTATTTGTCTTAAGAATATTGATTTGGTGGGGTGGCTAGGTGGTGCAGTGAATAGAGCACACTCCCTGGAGTCCGGAAGACCTGAGTTCAAATCTAGCCTCAGACACTTAACACAAAAACTAGTTGTGTGACCTTGGGCAAGTCACTTAACCCCAATTTCCCTCAAAAAAAAAAGAATATTGATTTGTCAGCAAGATGGATATTGAATGGGAGAGGAGAAAAGCCTGGAAGCTGGGAGAATGATAAAGTCAAGTCAATAAGCATTTAGTAAGTGCCTGCTGTGTGCCGAGCACTACACTAAGTGGTAACGTAAGGACAATGATACGAAGAAAAGTAAAAACATCCCTTGCGCTCAAGAAATGCGTCCTGTAAGGAAGACCGCTTGCAGATACCTGTGCGCCAATCAAACACCGCACACAGAGTGAACTGGAGACAATCCCGGAGGGAAAGGATTCAAGCTGAGGAGAAATGAGGAAGAGCTTCTTATAGATGGTGGGATTTTTCTGGGGCTTGAGGAAAATCAAGAAAGCCAGAAGGCAAGAGATAAGGAGGGCGAGCACTGCAGGCATAAGGGACAGCCGGTGAAAGATGCAGCTTTAAAAGACTATATGTTCTTGTTTTGTGTGAGGAGCGGCAAAGAAGTTGGTGTTGCCAACTTCTAGAGTCTTTGGAAGACTGGAAAGGAAGAAAGGGACTGGGTTATGGAAGGCTGTAAAAGCAAACAGGATTTTCTATTTGATCCTGGAGGTAATAGGGAGCCACCAAAGTTTCTTTAATGAGGTAGGGGAGATAATCAGACAAGAACTTTAGAAAAATAATTTTGATAGCTGATTGAGGGAGACTGGACTGGAACAGAGGGAAACCTGAAACAGGGACACCAACCATCAGTCTGTTTCAATAGTCTGATATGAGATAGGTCTGGATGAGAGGCATTGTTGGAGGAGAAAAGAAGGATGTCCTTGAGAGAGTTTCAAAGGTAAAATTTAAAAACATATTGAATATTTGAGGGGGAAGGAGAAAGAGAGTGAGGAGTCAAGGATGACAACTAGGTTGTGAGCATGGATGCCTGGAGAAATGGTGGGATCCCCTTGATAATAATAAGAGAGTTAGAAAGACAGGAGGATTGTTAGGAGAATATAATGAGTTCAGTTTTGGACATGCATATAGAACATCCATTTTGAGATCTCCAATAGGCAATTGGAAGTGTATATAATGATAATCTAGGTGAGAGGAAAGGGCCTGAATCACATAGTTGCCATGTGGGTAGAGAGAAGATGAAAGATGTGGAACGACATTGTGAAGATAGAAGCAAGAAAGCTCAGCAAGTAATTGGATACTGATGGCTTAACTGAAGTGGATAGTTAATATAAATGTAGTATTAAATGGACCCTTAGATAAAAAAAATCTCAGGATTTAGAGAAGAAATGTTAGAAATTTTGCCCAAACCTTTCATTTTAAAGAGGAAGAAATTGAAACCCAGAGAGATTGTTTGATTTGTCCAGAGTCCCACAGGTAGCAAATTGCAGGTCTCGTGGAGCTCTGGGGTATATTAGAAGCCAGTCCAATCCCACGTGAAATAAAGAGAGATTTGTCTGAAGTAATGAAGCATGATATGAACAGTCTGTGATACTCTTTCTTGACTACCACCCCCTCAGTCCCACTGGTATTACACCCAGACTGACCTCCCAAGCATCTCTTTAACCTCTGGGGCCCCTACCCATACCATAGCTGTACAGGCAGTAGCTTTACTGGTATTCAGTTCCTCAAATGGGACAGGGAGTCATAACACATTAGGATATCAGAGCAAGAACAGACCCTAGGAACCATCTGATCAAACCCCCTTATTTTACAAAGGAGCTCCAGAGAGGGCAATTGACCTATGTGTATCCACACAGACAGTTATGACAGAGCCAGAATTAAAACTCAGGTCCCAGCATTTTTTCCATAATACCACACATTCCTCAGAGTTTGCTGATCTCTTCCCTCCAAATTCCCCTCCCTCCTTTTCTAGCAACCCAGAGCCAGCCTGAATCTGCCCCAGGCAGCCCATATGTCCCAAACCACATAGGCACTACATGCCTATATGCCTATTCCTACATCCCAGTATCATGCCAGTTTCTTTTTTTTTTTCCTTTGGGGGTTGATTCTTTTTTAACTACAATATTTTACGATTCAGTTCAATGCTTTGAGGGGAAGATAAAACAAAAATAACAGAGCACCAAATACCCAACCCTGAGGCACACCAATGAGCACCTCTAATAGCCCATAAATAAAAGGGGGAATGGGAGCCTGGGGAGAAAGGAGGTGCTGAAAAATGTTCACCCAGCACAAAAACTGAGCATGTGCTGACGAATTATGAGTGATTGGAGAGGCGTTCTGAAGACACACTGGGGTCTCTTGTGTTATCACCCTCCCTATCTTATTAATTTCCCAGTGATTTTTTTCCTTAATGTAAGTAGTCTTAGAAATAGATCACAGAGATAGTGGATGGCCTTTCCATCTAAACATCAGTCATGCTTTAAAAAAAAAAATTCCGACTTCTGAGCTTCTGCCTTCTCCTCAGCACAAGACAACATTAATAACGTGGTCCACGCTATCAACTTCCAGATTTTTTTCCCATCACTCTCTCACTATGTCCTTACTATGTGATCTTTCTCTTCTCCATAACAAACATTGTTATCAGTAAGCAGGTCATCTCAAATATATACTACTGTAATTGATGAATCTTGACTTTGAGATGCTGAAATATTTATTCTGTAAAATATTCAATTAAAACCCAACAAGAAAGTCCAAGATGTTATCACATATTTAGGGGAAAAAAAGGAATTGGCCATGAATTGTACCTGTGACAATATTTAAAATGTGGTTTGTATCTCTGGGCAAGAAATCTAAAGTGCTGGCAGGAAAGCCAGATTTGGTATGTTTAAAAGAAGGAAAGCCAAGTCCAATCAAAGGGGATTGGGGGGGAGGGGCACAGAAAATTGTCACCTCCTTCACTCAAACAAAATCTTATGAGGGGACAGTTAGGTGGCAAAGTGAATAGAGCACCAGCCCTGGAGTCAGGAAGACCTGAGTTCAAATCTGCCCTCAGACACTTAACACTTACTAGCCTTGTGACCTTGGGCAAGTCACTTAACCCCAATTGCCCTGCCTTCCCCCCTCCAAAAAGCAAAAAAAAAAAAATTATAAGACAAGAATTTCACTACATTAAAAACTAGCTAATTGGAGGAGAATTGAAAACATATTTCTTGCCCACTATATTCCAGCCATTGTACTAAATGCTGAGGAGAAAACGGCACAAGGAAAAGAGGCACTCAGAGAGCTGATCTTCTAATGGTAAAGAAAAACATGTACACAAAAAAGTAGATGTTCTTAAAGACTATAAACAAAGTCAATCCAGGGAGGCCACTAGCTTCAGGATGTGATAGGAAAGAGTTCTTGTGAAAATTGGCACTTGAGTGGATTCTTAAGAAAAAGTAGGAGTAACATAGGGTATAGGGAAGGAGGGAGAATTCTGTGTGAAAAACGGCCAATGAAAAGGTACAGCTATGGAATATGACCAGCCAATAAACATGTGTTAAGCCCCTACTGTGCACTGGACACTCTGCTAAGCATTGGGAACAGATTTAGCATCACATGTGCAATGAGCAAGGCTGGATTGTAGAGTATGTGGAGGAGAGTGATGTGTAAGAAGACTAAAAAGGTAAGAAGGAAAGAGGCAATAAAGAATTTTAAATGGCAAACAGGAGTACATCTTTCATATTAAAGGTAACAGAGAGTACCTATAGTTTATTGAACAGAGGCATGACATGATGAGACCTACTCTTTTTTTTAATCATTTTGCTGGTTGTGTGTAGGAAGTATCAGAATAGGGAGAGATTTGAGGCTGGGGGATCAATTAAGAAGTGACTATAATAGTTCAGGCAAGGATGATGAGGGTTTGATTAGGCTGGTGGCCACGTGGGTAGAGAGAAAGGGTTATATTGGAGAGATGTCCTGGAGATGAAAATGACAAGATTTGTCAGCTGATTTGTTTTTCAGAATGAGTGAGAATGACATTGTGGTCCAAACCTAGGTGACTGGAGTTTGGTGGTATCCTTGACAATAAAATAGAAGTTTTTTAAAAAGGGTGAAGATTGAGGGAAAGATAAAGTTCCATTTTGGACATGTGGATTATGGAAATAGGAAATTGGTAATGTGATTTTGAAGTTTAAGCGAGAACCCAGGGATTAACATATAAATTTAGGAATCACCTGCATAAAGGTGATTATTTAATGCATGAGAGCAGATAAGGTTACCAGGTGAAAGAGTATACAGAGAAAAAAGCAGGTGGAAGCACAGGTGATGATCCAGCAGACACTGAGGAGTATTCATGAGTATTCAGCAGGTAGAAGGGGAACCCAAAAAAGAGAAGTGTCACAAAAAGCCAGAGAGGATAGAATATTTTGGTTGGGGTGGGGGTATTCTGAAGTGCCAGATTATATAGAAATGTCAGTAAGGATTCAGATTAGAAGAGGCAATTAGATTTGATTGCTAAGCAATAATTTTTAACTTTGGAGAGAGCAATTTTATTTAAGTGATGGAATAGAAGACAAATCACAGATGATTTAGAAAAGAATTAGAGAAAAAATAAGCTGAACATAGATGGCTTTCTCACTGAGTTTGACTGAGAAAGGAAAGAAAGATTTAGAATGATAGGTTTTCTGGGATCTAGTGAGACTTTTTGTTAAGGATGCAAGATACTTGAGCATGTTTGGGGCAGCAAAGAAGTCAATAAAGAGGGAGAGGCCAAATATTAGATAAAGAGAGAAAATATGAAAGTAAAAGATTAGAGGGGATGGAATCAAGGGCACATATAAAGGGACCTTGGTAAAGAGAAGAGGGCTTTTTCAGGAGCTGGACTAAGGATCTGTGTAGATGATGAATATTAATAACCTGAACCTCAAAGGACAAGTTGATGAATAATGGTGATAGAGAGGAAGTCTGGAAGTGACAGTAGAGAAAAAGGACTATTCCTTTTGGTTATAAATGTTCCCATTCTTAATTATGCAGTATCCAAACAGCAGATTCATATTCTGTAACTGGGATTGAAATTAAAGTCTTTCTAGCTCACAAGGAGCTACCAGAAATTGTACTCTTCTCGCATAATTTTAATAACCTATGGCTACCTACATGCCATGGAAAAGCATCAGAGTACTGAAATTTTTATAAAATATATAGATTTTTACCATGGTTTAACTTGTTCGCTAGTTGATTATTTTAAAAATTCAATTATGTTAGAGCTAAAAAATATAGAAAATAATCACAGGATCTTAGCATTAGAAGGAACCTCAGGGACTATCTAGTACAAACTATAACTTAATACTCCTCTGTACAACAAATCTAAAACATGGTCATCCAACTTTTGATTGCAGACCTCTATTGAGTATCTGCTATCTGGGACAGCCCATTACACTTTGAGATAGCTCTAATTAATAGTTAAGGTGTGTATGTGTGTGGGGGGGGGCATTCCTGACATATATTGACATATATTGAATTTTCCACTTTATCATTTCTGCCCATTAGTCCCACTTCTGCCTTTTTCTGTCAAATAAAGGAGTCTATTCACTTTTTTCATGTGACATTCCTTTGAATATTTGGGACACAAATGATAAATCTTCCTGCCTCTCTTCTCTGAGCTAAACATGCTTGATTCCTTCAATCAGTCTTCTTATATAAGACTCTTTGACCTGAGACCCTTTACCATCGTTATTGCCCTCCTCTGAAAGCTCTCTGATTTATCACTACTCTTCACAAAATGTAGTGCCCAAAATTGAAAACAATACTACATATGTGTTCTGAGCAGGGCAGAGTACAATGAATCTGTCACTTTCCTAATTCTGTACATTATAAATCAATTGATAAGCATTTATTAAGTGCTTACTATTTGCCAGGCACTCTGCCAAGCATTGCTTAATTCCTTCTTGCTAAATTAAGTTCAGAATCACATTAGCTTTTTAAAATGTCATATGACAGGAGAATTCTGGGAACATGGCAGAGTAGGTCAGAAAAGCATAATGCTATAGACACAGTTTACATAAATTTTATTGAGGTATTTTATAATTTGTCTCTTTCTATCCTTAAGAAAAAGTTAAATAGATAAAGATGTCTTTAGGTATTGACCTGTCTATAGAGAGGTATCAGACACATAGCCTAGAAAACTTCAGTGTACAGCCTGAGCCAGATTAAAATGTAATTAAGAAATATTTTTAAATAAATTAAAATACAATAAACATATATAATGGTAATTTGAGGTTTTTTAAGGCAATATTTAACCCACAGGAATCCTTATGTATGGTTTAGCTGCCCTGTCTATTTAAATCTGACACTTATGAACTAGGCAACAGGATAACTAGACAATAAAAGGACCCAGAAAAAGGCAAATGACTATACTCACTATGTAGTCAGTAATGGCTCCATGTCAGCTTGGAGGAAGGTTCTATTGGAGTGTTCCATGGACTTATTATTGGCATGGTTTTTTAAGACTTGCATTGAAAGAACCATCAGTGATTTCATATTGAGTAGAAGAATTAATCCTTTCTATAATTTTGCTAGAAATGGAAATAAAGCTCACTGGCCAATAGTTTATAAATTCCATTATCTTCTCTTTAAAAAAATGGGACAAAATTTGCCTTTCTCCAAGACTACAATACCTCTCCTATTTCCCACAGTTCCTTATTTGTACAAATAATGAATCCCATGAAATGGTGATTTTATTTAAGTTCACACTATTTGAAGTTATAATTATGTGTAAAATATGGTAATTGGTTCCAATCCAACGAAAATGTGGGAAGAAAATTCAAATAGTGTGACCACTTAATGGGATTCTTTATTGGCACTAATTGGAACTAACTCTATCACTCATGATGGTTCATAATCGCATCTGTCAACAATTTCAAGACCCAGGAATATAGTTAATACCCCCCTTGCAAGGAGACTTAAATGAATTATAAGTTGTTGGGTGATCTGTTACTCATCCTGGTTATCAGTTACAAATTGGCAATTTTTAATTTTTTAAGGTTATTTTATTATTTAATATTAAAAAGAGAAGGGAAATAAGTGAGCAGCCCTGCCTTCCTTCTATTGCCCTTATTAACCTTTTCATTAATGATCGAATGTCAGATTCATAAGAGAACTCTAGTAGACTTCCCCAGAGATCTGTACTTGCCCTGTGCCATTTACATTTTTACCAGTGACTAGAATAAAGTCATATTTCATGTACATCAAGTCTGAAGAAAACATGAAGCTTAGAGGGACTAGCTAAAAAGTTAGATAACAGAGACAAGATAAAAAAAATTATGATAAGCCAGAATTTCAGACCAAATTTAATAAAATGAAATATTCTAGGAATAAAGGCAAAGGTTTGTGCTTCAGTTTCAAAAAGTTCACTCCTCAAGTACAAGAGAGAAGTATAACTAGATGACAGTTCTTCTGAAAAAATTGGGAGATATTTGGGGGTTGCAATTTCCAAATCATAGAATTTTAAATATGGAAAGGACTTCAATCCAAACCAAATATAAAAAAAATTCTCAATATACCATATCCAACAAGTGGTTGCCCTATGTTTTCTTGAAGACCTCCAAGGGTGGGGAGCCCACCACCTCTCCAAGCAACCCATTCTACTTTCTGGTAAATCAAATGGTTAAGAAACTTTTCCTTATGTAACCTCTGTTATACAAGTTCAGTAAGCTTATATTGAGTTTACATTTGCCTCTTTGCAAATTTCACCCATTGCTTCTATTTCTCTCTCTCCTCTGGCACAAGCAGAGAAAGTTTAACATCTCCTCTCCATGACAGCTTTCAAATATTTGAATATAGCTGTTATGTTCCCCTTGAGTCTTCTCTTCTTAGGTAAAATATCCTCAGTTCCTTCAAATGATTGGCACATGACATGAACCCAAGATCTTTTACCATCCAATTTGCCCTTCCCTAGACCTTCTTCTTCTTTGTATCAATGTCCTTTCTAAAAGATGATGTTCATAATTTAATATAATACTCTTTATGAAGTCTGATGAGGGCAGAGGATGGACTATTACCTCCTGATTGCTGGAAGTTAGATTTCATTCTCAATACAAGTGAACAGCTTGATCTGTCAGCCAAAAAAAAAAAACTAATGTAACCTGGGACAGGAATAATGTATAAGACTAATGACTTAACAGGCAACACTATTTATCTTTTATTTCCCAAAATATTTGAAAGAATGTCACTTGAAAAGGGGAATAGATTCCTTTTCTTTGTCTGTAAAAGGTAGGACTAAAAATAATGGGCAGAAGTAGCAAGAAGAAAGATTTATGACTGATGTCAACAAAAAAACTTCCTGGTAATTGGAAGAATTCAAAATGTAATGGGCTGCCCCAGCAGGCAGTGTATACTGTCTTCACTGAAGGTCTTCAATAAAAAGCTGACCATTTGTTGGATCTATTATATATAGAATGATTAAGGTATGGATTGCACTAAATGGCCTCAGATCCCTTTCCACTCAGACATTTTGTGGCTGTTTTTTTTTTTGTCTCTATATTTTTCCATCAATATATTGTCGATATCAGACACCAAAGTATATGTAGGGATTATCCAGTTGTCATGATCAAAGGCAAAAACCTGTCAATGGGTCTCTAAATGCCAAGTTTTTAACTTAAGACGGAACATCTGACTTCATACCATTAGTGGACACTATAATTTTTCCAAATGTTTACAGTCAAAGATGGAAGAGTAGAAAAAGCACTCAGCTGACCTCTTCCAATTTCCCCTCCAAACAACTTTAAAATAATGCCTCAAGTCAAATTTTGGAGTGGTAAAGTCAACAGAATATCAGACTGAGATATTCTTCCATCTAAGACTTAGTAGGCTAGAAAGCAAGATCTATGAAGCAGAGATGGAGGCTGACCCAAAGCCCGCTAGGATGAAACACCAGTGATGGGACAACATAGTAGCAATAGAAATAGCAGCAGCTTTGGGAGCTCTTGAGTCAGAAGTGATAAGGGGATCTGACACCTGATCAGAAAGAGATTACAGGGGGTGGCTAGGTGGTACAGTGAATAGAGCACTGACACTGGAGTCAGGAGGACTTGAGTTCAAATCCAGCCCCAGACACTTACTAGCCATGTGACCTTAGGCAAGTCACTTAACCCCAATTGCCCTCCCCTCCCCCTTCCAAAAAGCAAGAGAGAGAGAGAGAGAGAGAGAGAGAGAGAGAGAGAGAGAGAGAGATTATAGAGGACCCCTATGCTAGCACTGGATGAAGGAACAAATGTTATTTGGCAATTCCATTGCCTATATCCACTTGTGGGTCATAATTCAAAGAAGGAGAGAAGCATTGTCAGTTGAAAGGGAGTGGGAGCCCTGAGGGGCAACCTTTTGGCAACTCCATTGCTTCTTCTGGATCACATTTCAAGGGTAGAAAAAAAAGTACTTTTGATCTCCAGGGGGACCTGAAGCCCTGAAGGAAAGTATTTCTTTTGGTAGCAAGAGATGAGAGATCCTAAGAACAATATCAATTGTTGTCCCAAGGGAGTGGGGCCTCTAAGGAGTAGTATCAACTAGTTCTGAGGCATCAGGACCCTTCCTAGGTAAAGATAAAAGTACAGATTAAGAGAGCAGTGACCACATCTCTCTCCAGATCATCTCCTTTTGGAAGTACCAAAAACTTTTAAATCACCAGAACTAACTCTAAAAATGGTACAAGAAAGCCTGAAACTGGAGACAGTGCATCTCTTTACACACATAGAGAAAAGAGCCCAACTTCAAAAAGAAAAGTTCAAAATCAAGAAATAGAGTAGGAAAAATGAGCAAAAGAAAAAAAAAACCTGACCACAAAAAGCTGTTATGGTGACAGGAAAGAGCTAGACAAAACTCAGAAAAAAAACAAAGAAGTTAAAATAGCTGCAAGCAAAGCCTAAAAATAAAAATAGACCTAATTAACAGGGATATGCAGAGAAACATCTTGCTGAAAGGACTCATAGACAATGAAGTAATATTAATGCTAAGCACATATGCACCCAGTTTTAATGAGGTTTTAGGCAATAGTATTCCTTGATGGTTGTGCACTGTGCTTTGGTGGTTTAAGATTTGGTATATAACCCTTCAAAATCAAAGCTATCCAATAGTAGTAAAATTCAGTGTTAAAAAAAATCAAGAGTTGAATAAATCAATGTGGTAGCTTGATGATTCAGAAACCATATTTGGAATTTGGTAATACAGAAGAAAGTCTTTGAATAAAATATTTGTCTATTGACTTGTTGGACATACTACATGGCATATAGGTAGTGGTTCACACTGACCTAATAGTTTATACTGGTGTGTACAGTATGGCTTATATCTGATAAACAGAAAGGCTGATACGATGGAAAATGTAAATTGCAATTTGCAAATGCCTGTACCATGTACTCCTTTTCATATATTTCTTCTAATGGAAATGAGGTCAGAAAAATACTCAAAACTGAAAAATTCTTCAGATAAAGCATGAACAGAATGCTATCTTTAAGGGGTAAAAATACACAAATTACAAGTGTATAATTCTGGCAACTAAAATCACTTTGTCAACCATTGTGGAATATCTGTATGATTTGGTACTGTCTTCCATGGAGATGTCCCTGAATATAATACTCCATCTGTGAATATCTTAAATATTGAAATAAAAATGAGAAATGTGCAGTTTATGTAGGGAAAAAATAAACATATATGCACCAAATGACATAGTATCAAAATTCTTAAAGAAATTTAATTAATTATAGGAGGAAATTTACAGTAAAACTATACTAGTAGGGGACCTCAACTTTCCCCTCTAAGAGCTAGGTAAATCTAAATATAAAACAAATAAGAAAGAAATGAAGAAGATGAATAGAATTTTAGAAAAATTAAATATAATACATCTCTGGAAAAAGCTGAATGGGAATAGAAAGGAGTATGCCTTTTTTTAAAAAGCAATTTTAAATTATCTTCATTTTAAAGCTTGTATGGTTTGGGGTTTTTTATTATTATTATACCTTTTTCTCATCCATATATGGCAACTTCACAAAAAAACTTACAAACAAAAAAAGAAAAGTAGAAACATTAAATGCACACTTTTCTGACCATGGTGCAATAAAAATTACATTTAATAAAGGGAAGTGGAAATATAGATTAAACATTAATTGGAAACTAAATGACCTAATCCTAAAGAATGAGTGGCTCAAAAAATAAATCATAGAAAATGTCAGACAGAAATGAAACAACATTCCAAAATTTGTGGGATGCCACCAAAGCAATGTTTAAGAAAAAATTTCTATTTTCAAATGCATACATCAGAGAGGGAGAAAAAGATCAATGAATTGGGTGTGAAACTAAGCTAGAAAAAGAAGAAATTAAGTCTTCATTTAAAAATCAAAGTGAAAATCCTGAAAATTAAAGGAAAGATTTATAAAAGCTAAAGTAAAAAAACCACTGAACTAACAAATAAAACTAGGAGCTAGTTTATTTAAAATATATAAATAATTTGGTTAATTTTATTTTTAAAAAAGAAAACCAAATTACCAGTATCAAAAATGAAAAGGGCAAATGTGCCATGAATGAAGATGAAATTAATGCAATTATTAAGAGTTATTTTACCCAATTAAATACCAGTAAAACTGACAATCTGAGTGAAATGGATGGATATTTATAAAAATATCAACTGCCCAGATTAACAGAAGAGGAAATGGAATAATTAAATAAACCTATCTTAGAAAAAGAAATTTAATGAGCCATAAATGAGCTCCTTAAGAAAAAATCCCCAGAGCCAAATGGATTTACAAGTGAATTCTACAAAACATTTAAAAAACAATTAATCTCAATGTGATATAAACTAGTTGAAAAAATAAGCAAAGGAGACTCAGGAAATCCTTTTTATGACACAAATATGATTTCTATACCTAAACCAGGGAAAGCAAAACCAGAGAAGGAAAATTATAGGCCAATTTTCTTAATGGAAATCAATGCAAAAAACTTTAAATAAAATTTAGCAAGGAAATTAGAATATACAATATGACGAGGTAAGCTTTATACCAGGAGTGCAGGGCTAGTTCAAAATGAGGAAAACTATAAGCATAATTTATCATAACAATAACAAAAAACAACAAAAATCATATGATTATATCAATAAATAATAGAAAATACCTTTTACAAAATACAACACCCATTCCTATTAAAAACACTAGAAAGTATAGGAATCAATAGAACTTTTCTTGAAATGACAAGCATTGTCAATTTAAAATCAAGTTTTTTTCTGTAATGGGGATAAACTTGAAACCTTCCCAGTAAGATCAGAGGTGAAGCAAGGATGTCCCTTACCACCAGTCTTATTCAATATTGTTACTAAAAATCCTAACTTTAGCAATGACAAGAAAAAGAAATTGAAGGAATGAAACTAGGCAATGAAGAAACAAAATTATCACTCTTTGTAGATGATATGATGGTGTAGTTAGAGAACCCTAGACAATCAACTAGTTAAAACAATTAACAACTTCAGCAAAGTTGCAGGATATAAAAGAAATTCACATACATCATCAGTGTTTCTATATATTACCAACAAAACTCAGTAGCAAGAGACAGAAATTTAAATTTTAAAATAGCCACAGATAACATAACTTGGGAGTCTATCTGCCAAGACAGAACAAAAGGTTTATATGAACACAAATTACAAAATACTTTTCACACAAATACAGATCTAAACAATTGGAAAAATATTAATTGTTCATAGGAAAACCAAGCCAACATAATAAAAATGACAATTCTACTAAGTTAATTTACTTATTCAGTGCTATACCAATCAACTACCAAAAATTATTTTATAGACCTAGAAAAAAAATAATAACCAAATTTTTCTGGGAAAACAAAAGGTTAAAAGTATTAAGGGAATCAATGGGAAAAAAATTAAGGGAAGGCAGCAAAGAAGTTCCAGATTTCAATCTATATTACAAAGTGGTAATCATCAAAACAATCTTGTACTAGCCAAAATGTAGAGAGTTGGATCAGTGGAATGAATTAGGTAAACAATACATAGAAGTAAATGATCATAGTAATCTAGTGTTTGATAGAAGTAAATGATCATAGCAATCTAGTGTTTGATAACCCCAATGAGCCCAGCTTTGAGAATAAGATTTCACCATTTCACAAAAATTGTTGGGAAAACTGAAAAACAGTTTGGCAAAAATGAGGCATAGACCAACATCTTACATCATATGCCATGATGACGTCAAAACAGATAAATTATTTAGACATAAAGGGTTATATAAACAAATTAGGGAACATGGGAAAATGTACTTGTCAGATCTATGGATAAGGGAAGAGTTCATGATTAAACTAGAAAAAGGGAAGACCATGGGAAGTAAAATAGATCATTTTGATTACATGAGAGTTAAAAGCTTTTGCACAAACAAAACTAGTGCAGCCAAACTTAGAAGGAAAACAGGAAACTAAGGGGAAATTTTTATAGCAAGTTTCTCAAATAAAGGCCTCATTTCTCAAATATATAGGGAACTGAGCCAAATTTATAAAAATAAGAGCTATTCCTCAGTTGATAATTTTCAAAGGATATGAACAGGCAGTTTTCAGAAGAAGAAATTAAAGCTATTAATAGTCACATGAAAAAATGCTCTAAATCAGTACTGATTAGAGAAAGGCAAATTAAAACAGTTCTGAGATACCATCTCACATCCATCAGATTGGCTAACATGACAGAAAAAGAAAATGACAAATGCTAGAAGGGATGTGGGAAAACTGGGACACTAATGAACTGATGACAGAGTTGTAAACTAGTCCAAATATTCTGGAGAACAATTTGGAACTACACACAAAGAGCTATAAAACTATGCATGTACCTTTTGACCCAGGAATACCACTGTATTCAGTCTGTATCCCAAAGAGATAAAAGAAAAGGGAAAAGGACGTATTTATACAAAAATATTTACAGCAGCTCTTTTTGTGGTGGCAAAGTGTTGAAAATCAAGAGAATGCCCATCAATCATATAATGGCTGTACAAATTGTGGTATGCAATTGTGTTGTGACAAATGATGAACAGGATGGTTTCAGAAAAACCTGAGAAGATTTATATGAACTCACATAAAGTGAAGTGAGCAGAACCAAGAGAAAACTTAACAGAGTAACAGCAATATCATAATGATCAACTCTAAAAGACTTAGATACTCTGATCAAGATAATGACCCAAGTCCAAAGGACCCATGGTGTAAAAGGCTATCCAATTCCAGAGAGAAAACTGATGAATTCTGAATGCAGATTGAAGCATTTTTTTACTTTATTTTTCTTGTTTTGGTTTTTGTCTGTTTTCATTTGCAGCATAACTAATATAGAACTGACTTCACATAATAAATATCAAATTGCTTGCTTTCTCAAAGAGGAGAGGAGCAGAAGAGAGGAAGAAAATTTGGAACTCGTTTTTTTTTTTTAATTTCACATGTAATTGAGAAAAATTTGCTGAAATATATATATATGTATATATATATATATTAATATTTATAGTCATTCTTTTATTTTTCTCCTTTTGCTTTTTTTTTAAGACTAGGTCTCTCCCAACCTAGCTCAGGCTAGAGACACAATAGCTACTCATAGGGCCATATAACAGATTAGCATGGAAGCTTTTTCTGGCTTCATTTCTGACTTGGATCAGTTCTTCCCTCCTTAGACAATATAGTGGCTCCTGGTCCTTCTACTTTCCCCATTGGTTCCAGACTTAATAAAGGTACCTTAAGCCCAGTGCAGCTCAGAACTCCTGAGTTCAAGTGATTCACCAGTCTCAGCCCTTCCAGAAGAAGAAACTACAGGAATCCACTATCACATCCAGTGGAGCCACCCTCTTTTATAAAACTTGGGAGACACTATGGCTCCTGCAAATAAAAGAGATGAAGGCCTCTTGTTCCACTCTATTCCTGAGAATGTTACTGCAGTAGAAACAAGTGATAATAATTGTGATAATCCATCCACCCACTAGGGGAATTCTTTGACTCAAGTAACCGAAGTTATATGACCTTTTATGACATCAGTTTCCCTATCTGAGAAATGGGATGATAATAATACTCCTAGGATTAATGTAGGGACAAAATCAGATAATGGATCAAAAGCATTAAGCAAACCTAAAAGCATGATATAAATGACAACTGTCATCCCCAAATTTCCACCATACTCCCATGTTGGGTATCTTTACTGGATCCATTCTCTCATTCTCCACTCCTTGGTTTCCTTTTTTATGTTGTCCTCCTGCATTACATTGTAAACTCTTTGAAAGCAAAGTCTGGCTTTTCATTTTTAATTTGTATCCCCAGTGTTGAACACAGTGCCTGACACATAGTAGGTGCTAAATAAATGCTCATTGACTGATTAATGTGACCCCAAGAATATGGCCTATTCTTGTTCAGCCTCAGTTTTCTCATCTGTGAAATAGTGATAATAATAGCACATACTTCCCAGGGTTGCCCCCATGGATTAAAGCCCCTTTTATCTCATTTTACTTATTACTTGTAGTGTGCCTGCTGATGGTTTGCAAGCAACTTGGGTTTGAAGCCAGGGTCCAAGGATCCATGGCTTTGTGGGACCAGGATACAGTCATTTGCTTTGGGTAGATGTCAGAAGCAAAGTAATGTGTTTCACTGGCAGCTCCCCAATCATCTTTGAGATGGGCTTGCAAATTCCCCAACTTTTCTTGACAAAGGCAGGGGCTTCTTGAGTATAGCCAGGTATAAAGCCAAGCATAAGCCGCTTTCCAGAGGACTGCTGCTGTGAACAGCTTTTCAAGGTTCTGATTACACAGTATAATGAACTCTATTCAGTAACAAACTAAGACAGCACATTCACAGAAAACAAAGTACAGCATTCAGAATGTTATAACTTCACAGCTTATCACTAAAATGGCCACATAGTTTTCGCCAAAGTGGTCACATAGTTTTAAGCAAAAGATAACATTCATTTCGTAAGTCCTTCATTTAGTAAATCCTTAATTCAATCATACTTAAGGAGGCAAACTTCCTTATTTGACACTAAGTTACAAAGGTCAAAGTCCTCCACCCATGGAGTGCAATTAAGTTACAATATCATCAGTCACTACTTAATACTCTCTAGTACCCTCTTAAAGTGTAGTGGAAAGTACAAAGGCCATTCACCTCTAAGTCACAAATAAGTTACAATCTCATCAGTCAGCATTAAATACCAAAGGAGAGCTCTTTTCATCTTGACTCAAGGCAGGCTCTCAGCTTCCAAGTTTCCTCTTCCATGTTCCCAGCTGAATCTACCAAATTGTCACCTGGGTTCAAAGGTAAGCAGCTCCCAGTTCCTTGTACAGTTCCTGTTCCATATTGAAGCTCACAGTGTCCAGTCCACCTCAAGTCCTTCACAGTTTCTGTTCCTGGGAAGACAAGGCTTAACAAAGCCATAAAAACATTCAAAAACATTGCCAGAATCTTCATCAATTCACTTTCTGCCTGTGAAATAAATGTAGACCCAAAACAGACAGACATAGTACTGACACCACAATCATGCTTCCTCTGGCAGCTCCAGTTGATTCTCAGAAGCTCTCAGCAGAAGTTTGGCTGGTTCTCAGAAGAAGCTCCACCACCATAAGCTCCACTCTCAAAATCAAAATCACTTTCTCCAGCCTGGGCCTCTCCTCCTCAGCCTCCACACTGCTTACTCTAAGAAATTCTGTCTCTCTAGCTTGTGCTTTTCTTTATATAAGATAGCACCTCCCTGCTCCAGCCCTTTCCTGATACATCAGGAAGTCCATCCTACCATGGGATTCACAAGTTCTGGGTCTTAATACTTGACACAACTGTGAGTTTGGAACTAAGTGCTAAGTAGCTGTTAGCTTGCCAATACAAGGGAAGCTTCCAATTCCACTATTATTATACTAGGACCCAAGAGGAATTCCTTCACACAGGAAGCTTCCCTTCACCTTGAGCTGGTCTTTTGTAGCTAGGAGTTTGTGAGTGGGAAGAGGCAAGAGCAAGGACACATCTAGCACCAGGAAGGTCCTGAAGCAAAAAAAAACCTGTTTTCTGGATAGAGGCATGTGGCTACAACTACCCACTTTGAGCAATGACTGAACATTCAATGATGCCCAGCTTTACCCACCCAACAATGTAGATTAGCAGGGATTCTGGAGAGCTAAAAGGCTCTTTTTCAAAAAAAAATTATTTATTTTTAGTTTTCAAAATTCATTTCCACTAGATTTTTAGTTACACTTTTTTTCTCCCTGTCTTCCTCCTACCCCATCCCCAAATAGCAAGCCTACTGAATACCCCTTCCCCCAATCTGTTCTCTCTTATATCCTCCCCTATCATCCCCCTAATTTTCTAATAGGGCAAAATGGGTTTCTATACCACAGTACTTGTATATCTTATTTCCCAGTTGCATGTAAAAAAAAAAACAAATTTTTAAATATTTGTTTTTAAAACTTTCAGTTCCAGATTTTTTTTTACCTTCTTCCCTCCTCACCCTCCCCCATTGGGAAGATAAGCAATTCAATATAGGTTGTACATGTGTAGTTACCCAAATCATTTCCATAGTAGTTATATTGTGAAAGACTATGTTTCCCTCCATCCTTTCCTAACCCCCACTAATTCTATTTTCTCCTTTGGTCCTATCCTTTTCAAAAATGTTTGCTTCTAACTACCCGCTCCCCCAATCTGCCCTCCTTTCTATCATTCCCCCTCTTATCCCCTACCCCACTATTTTCCTGTATGGTAAGATACCCACTTGAGTGTGTGTGTTATTCCCTCCTTAAGCCAAATTCAATGATAGTTGCCACATTCTCTTTCACCTTCCCACTCATCCCCTCCATTGTAACAGTTTTCTCTTGCCTCTTTTATATGAAATAATTTATCCTAATCTGTCTCTTCCTTTCTCCTTTTCCCAATAAATTCCTCTCTCACCTCTTAATTTTATTTTTTAGATATCATCCCTTCATATTCAACTCATCCTGTGCCCTCTGTCTATGTATACATGAACATACATATGCCCACCCTCACATACATATTTATATACACATACACCCTCCTATACATACATATATGTATGTATACATATATATACATATATGTATGTATACATCCCTTCAACTATCCTCATACTGAGAAAAGGCTTATGAGATACAATTATCATTTTTCCATATAGGAATGTAAATAGTTAAATTTTAATAAGTTCCTTATGATTTTTTTTCCTGTTTACCTTCTCATGCTTCTCTTGCTTCCTGTATTTGAAAGTCCTCTTCAGCTCTGGTTTTTTCATCAAGAATGCTTGAAAAGCTTCTATTTCATTGAATGACTATATTTTTCCCTGCAGCATTATACTCAGTTTTGCTGGGCAGGTGATTCTTGGTTTTAGTCCTAGCTCCTTTGACCTCCAGAATATCATATTCCAAGCCCTTTGATCCTTTAATGTAAAAGCTGCTAGGTCTTGTATTATCCTTATTGTGTTTCCACAATACTCAAATTGTTTCTTCCTGACTGCTTGCAGTATTTTCTACTTGACCTGGGAACCCCGGGATTTGGCTACAATATTCCCAGGATTTTTCTTTTGGGGATCTTTTTCAAGAGGTGATTGGTGAATTCTTTCAATTTATATTTTGCCCTTTGGTTCTAGAATATCAGGGCAATTTTTCTTGATAATTTCTTGAAAGATGGTGTCTAGGTTCTTTTTTTGATGATGGCTTTCAGGTAGTCCAATAATTTTTAAATTATCTCTCCTGGATCTATTTTCCAGGTCAGTGGTTTTTCCAATGAGATATTTTACATTGCCTTCTATTTTTTCATTTGTTTGGATCTGTTCAATAGTATCTTGATTTTTCATAAAGTCATTAGCTTTCCAATTGCTCCAATCTAATTTTGAAGGAGTTATTCTCTTCAGTGAGTTTTTGACATTCCTTTTCCATCTGGTAAATTCAGCTTTTTAAGGCATTCTTCTCCTCATTGGCTTTTTGGGCCTCTTTTGCCATTTGAGTTAGTCTTTTTTTTAAGGTGTTATTTTCTTCAGTGTATTTTTGGGTCTCCTTTAGCAGGCTGTTGGCTTACTTTTCATGATTTTCTTGCATCATTCTCATTTCTCTTCCCAATTTTTCCTCCACTTCTCTTACTTGATTTTCAAAATCCTTCTTGAGCTCCTCCATGGCCTGTGTTAGCAGTTCATATTTTTCTTGGAGGCTTTTGATGCAGGAGTTCTGACTTCACTGTCTTCCTCCCACTCGATGCCTTGATCCTTTTTGTCCCCCAGAAAGGATTCTGTGGTCTGTTTGTGCTTCCTCTGCTTGCTCATATTGCCAGCCAATTACTTGATTTTTGAGCCCTTTGCCACAGTAGAACTCTACTTCCAGAATGGAGAGAGCTATGTCCCAAATCACTGGGTTTTTTTTTGCAGCTGCTGGAACTCTTAGTTAGGCACCTTCTCTTCAACCCCCACAAGCTCTGGCTCACTGGTCACACACCCCTGGACTACCACCCAAAACTATAATACAGATCCAAGCAGGTTAAAACAAGAGGGATTACCCTCTGAATGGTCACTTGGTCCCACTAGGATCTGCAGGCCAGGAGCTCCTGAGGCAGCCAGGTGCAGCCCCTTTGTGCTTCTCACCCAAGGGCAAGGGCTAGACCCAGCTCTTCAGTTCTCCCTTGTTCCAACAGAGTTCTGCGCTGACCTTTTACTTTGTCTTTGGTGTTTATGGGTTAAGAAGTCAGGAACCCACCACAGCTACTGATGATTCCCTCTCCCGAAGTTTGATCTGGAGGCTGCTTGTCAGGGCCACCCTGGGGCTAGAACTGTGTGGCTCATGCTGGACTGTGCTCAGCTCAAAGCCTGGTGCAATAGACTCTTCCTTTCTGCCTGTCAGGCTTCCTTCAGCAGGAGATTTGTTTCTCTCTGTCACCTCGTGGGTTCTGTGGCTCTAAAGTTTGTTAAGAGTCATTTTTTACACGTATTGGAAGTGATTGGAGCAGGAGCCCACACCAAGTTTCTGCTTCAACTCTGCCATCTTGGCTCCACCCTCTAGAAGGCTTTTAAGAGTCCACTAAAACAAGGGCAGGGGGCATGTCTGTCTTGGGAGAAAGGAATTGATGAACTTTCTTGAAACTTCCGATCTTGGCCTGTCACCCTCACTGTCCCTAGCATACCAAAAATATGGATAATTAATAATAGCTTGTTATAATTTGTTATGGTTGTCATTCAGTCATTTTTCAGTTGTGTCTCACTCTTCATGACCCCATTTGGGGTTTTCTTGGCAAAGATATTGGAATAGGTTGCCATTTCCTTCTCCAGTTCATTTTGCATATAAGGAAACTGAGGCAAGCAAGGTTAAGTGACTTGCCCAGGGTCACACAGCTGCCAGATTTGGATCCATGACTTTAGGCCCAAAACTCTATTCATCACCTAACTGCCATATTTTACTATAATAGTTTTACAGAATGTTTACTATGTGCCAGAAAATTACAATTATATTTCTTCCTCACATCAACCCAACTAATGCTAGTATTATCTCCATTTTACAGATGAGGAAACTAAGGCAAACTAAGGCAAAAGTGACTTGCCCAGGGTCACACAGCTAGGAAGTGTCTGAGCTGAATTTATACTCAGGTCTTTCTGACTCAAGGCCCTGCATTCTATCTACTATGCCACCTAGTTGCCTAATTATCTACTATTTTTCCAACCAGGCAGTGCCTCAGGAAAATAATCAAGAAGGTATGAGGAGTAGAAAGGGATAGAGGAACATGACTTTTTCAGCTGCCCCAATTTCATCCAAAATAAAATAGGTAGGACTGCCCCTCCTCCAATCTATATACATGCTTCAGATCTCAGCATGACCTTTTGTGATTTCTTTTATTTCAAGATTGCACTCAATGTTCACTGTAACTTGGATTCATCTGAATGAAAACTGGGACTGGGGCAGGAACACACAGTTTTATTAGCTACAGAATCCACACTCTTCTTCGAATGGCCTGGATGACAAAGCCATCACAGGAAAATAGCATTTCAGAGTCTGAAATGAACCTCAGAGGCCATTTAGTGCCTTCCATAGTTGAACAAGTCCCTCCACACCATACCCATGGGGTCCTCCAGCCTTTGCTTGAAGACATCTGATGAGGGGGTCCCCACTGTCTGCTCATGCTACTTTGGGAGAGCTCTGATGGCTAGGAAGACTTTCCTAGCGTCAAACCTAAAAGCGTCTCCTTTGTACCTTCCACCCATTGCTAGCTGGGTTTGGTCTTAGGAAGTCAAGCATATCATCAATTCCTTCCATGTAACAGTTCAGTTCAGTCCCTGCAGTCATGTCTGACTTTTCATCATCCTGTTTGGGATTTTCTTGGCAATAAGACTGTAGTGCTTTATTATTTCCTTCTCCAGCTCAGTTTATAGATGAGGAAATCCACTGCACCACCCAGCTGCCATCATAACCCATCAACTAATTGAAGATAGTTCACATCACTATGTATAATTGTATGTATCTCCATGCTGTATTGAGCAGGCTTACTACAACCTCCAGTAAAAGCAAAATGGCTGGCAAGTAATAACTGGACAGCATGAGCTCCTCTTCTCTCCACAATCTCCCCCCCCCCCCCCCCAGTGCTTCCCTCAAACAAGAAATTTGTCATTTGGGGACCAAATAACAAAAGAGGCTTAGAATAAAAAATGTACCAATAGAAAGAAGTCATCTGCTTGGTTCAAATTTTAGCTGTCACTTATGATCTCTGTGACTTTACAATTTCTTCATCTATAAAGCAGAAGATTTGGACAAGATGTCCTTTACAATCTTTTCAAACTCTACCACTGTAAGCCCATGATTTGCAAAAGAGTTCTATTACAAACTAATACGAGAAGAAAGAAGTAAGGGGGAATTGTAGTGAGGGGAGCCAAGCTTCTTCATTTGCAAAAGGAAGGAGTTGGAATAATAATAACTAGCATTTACATAAACCTTGAGTTTCACAGACCACTTTATGTATATTGTCTCACAACCACCCTGTGAATTAGGAGCTATCATTAGGTTCATCTTACAAATGAAAAAACTGAAGTTGAGAAAAATCAAGTGACTTACCTAGGGTCAGATGGTTAGTGTCTGAATCATGATTGGAAAGCCACTCTTTTTAATTCCAAGTCCAGGGTTCTGTCCACTATGCCAGTGAGCTGCCTCTGAAGGTCCTGCTCTAAATGTGATGACCTCAGGATCCTTTGAACACACAAAGAAGCAAAAATTATGAAAGAATTAATCTGTTATGGCAAGAAGCTTAGCAGGATAAAAGTAGCTAAACAGGAGAGGGAGGGAAAAAGACTAGAAGACCATTAGAAGAAAAGAATATGAACTAGGAAGTCATCTCCAGTAGGATAGAAGCTAGTAAAAGAAAATTAGAAATTTAGATTTAGACTAGGAATTTTTGTCTCTATGGAAGACCAATAAAGAGGAGAAACTGCCTTCTTTACTCTGGCAAAAACTGTATGTTAAGAATTGCCTAGAGAACCTTGAAAATCAATAAAGGCAAAATAACTCACTGTCTTCGAGAAATTCCAGAGAACTGAGAAGCAGCAAGTGAGATGGAAAAATCAACATAGCTCTCTTCCAAAAGGAAGACCAAGAAGAAATCCTTCTGGATAGAGATCATATGAAAAGCGAGACCCAAATAAAGACAACCCCCAGAAAGAATATGGCTATATCCTTAAATTCTAGAGATCCAGAAAGGGTTTTTAACATCAGATGGGAGAAGGAAAAAAATAGATCAGGCATAGTTCAGAATCTGTTTGTAGCAGCCATGCTGAGGGGGAAGAAAAAGCTACATGTTTGAAAATTCAACAGAAAGGCCCAGGTCTGTGTCACAGCTGAAAGCGTGAAAAAAAAATCTTTACAAAAGTGGGAGATCTATAAAATTGTAATAGTATGAATGCTCAGTTTCAGAAAGTCTTCACACCCAAGCAAAGATAAATGACCCAAGGGAATGGGAGTGAAGGGAAGAGACAACAAACTCCAAGACTCCTCTTATTTGTTTTTTTTTAATGCCAATTCTATTTTAGAATAAATTACCTTGATAACTTAAATTTCCCATTGTATCCTTTCATCTTCCTGCTTCCTCTCGGAGAGGTAGCTTTCATAATAATTTAAAAAGAGGAAGAAGAAAAACATTGACAAAACTAACTTATCAAAAAAGTTTATACACCCATACATATATACATGTATACATGTATATGTACATGTCATATTCTACATTTGTGATCACCTTCCTCTACAAAGAAATAGAGGAAGGTGTATTATATCTCTTCTTTGGGGACAAACTCAGTCATGATCATTTCAGAGCATTCAAGTTTCAAATGTTTCATTGTTGATTTTTTTCTAATGACATTGCTTGATTCATTAAATATGCTGTTTTGCTGGTTTTGTTTACTTTCCTTGGCATCAGTTTATAGGTTTTCCAATGCTTCCCTATATTCATATCAAGAATTTCTCATGAGATAATAATATTCCATTACACTCATATACCACAATTTTGTTTACCATTCCCCAGTCTGTGGGCATTGACACTACTTTGTTTCCAGTTCTTTGCTACCTCAAAAAGAGCTTCTACAAATGTTGAGTTAACAGAGGACATTTCTTTTTTATTGTTGATGTAAATGAGGATATATGCCTAGCAATGGAATCTTTGAATCAAAGGATATGGACATTTCAATCATGGTCCTTGAATAATTAGAAGTTGCCTTCCAGAATGGTTGGACCAATTCACACCAGCAACGCATTACTTTGTCCATCTTGCCCCAACCTCTCAGACATTGAGTAATCCCATCTTTTATTACCATTGCCAATTTGCTGGGTATGAGGTGAAACTTCACGGTTGTTTTGGTTTGCATTTCTCTTTTTATTAGTGATTTGGAGCATTCCTTCAAATAGCTGCTAATAGTTTGCAATTCTTTTGAGAATTGTTGACACAACTCCTTAGTTTATCTGTTAGTGAAGCAATGCAGGGCTTATGCACTTCTGTTAGTTTTCTATTATCAGATAGAAATATTTGGTATGAAGATTTTTCCCAGTTGACCATTTCATTCCTTATCCTGCTTGCAATAATTTTGTCCTTACAAAAGTTTTCCCATTTAATGCAATTGAAATAATCTGGGGTTTTTTTTTTTTGTCTTTTGTAATAATCTCTATCCCTTTTCTCACTAAGAATTCACCCCCTTGACATAGCTGTGAGAGGTACATGATACACTTATTCTAATATTTTTAACATATGATCTTTAATATGCAGATCATCTATCTATTTTGAATTGTTTCGTAGTATGTGGTGAAAGATGTTGGTATAAACCTCATTTCTGCCATAATGCTCTTCAGTTTTCCCAACAATTCTTGTCATATAAAAAATATCTTTCTTAGGTAATTAATGTTTAGAGGGTTACCAAGCACTACATGATTGAGTTAAATTATTTCTGGTTCTTCCTTGTCTGGTCTGTTGCATTAAGCTCCTTTCTATTTTTTAATGAGTACCAGATGGTTTTAATGATTACTGATTTATAATATAGTTCAAGGTCTGGAAATGTTATTCCCTATTAATGTCAATTCTAAGTGGAAGAGGAAGAAATTCATTAGCCTGAATAGTTTATTCCAAAAAAAAAAATGGTATAAAAGCCATTCAAAAGATATTTGATTGGAAAAAGAGGTGGTGGGCCAGTTAAATAGAAAGAGCAAAAATGAATGAATTAATGAATGAAAGTGTTTTTTAAACATTTACTATGTGTCAAGCACTGTACTAGGAAAATAAATAGAAAAATTGAGACAATCCTTGTCCTCAAGGAACTGGGGAATATAGCACATAAAAGAAAGTTCAGCTACAAAGCAGATGGAAAAGTCCAAAATCCTAAGGGTCTAGCAGTGGGTCAGATGACATAGCCTAAGGGACAACATGAGTAAGGAACTTGTACCTATGTGATGTTAACTTTTTTTTAAAGAACCAGTGGCTTCTAGCTCATTACATGGAGGATTTCTGGGTTGTCACACAAAAGTTGGATTCCTCTTGTTTCATGTGGTCAGTCCCAGGAGGCAGATCTTGGGGCAACGAGCTGAAGTTGAAGGAGGACAACCTTGGGCTTGATGTAGGAAAAGGCTCCTAGGCAACTGAAGATGTCTATGTTGAGTCTTTCCTGATTCCCCAGGTCATAGTGCCCTCCCTCCACAAACCACTTCGTAGTCATCTTGTTAATATTCCCTGTGTTTGTTTGTGTGCTTGCTGTTTCCCCATCAGAAAGGCAGGGCTTTGTTTCACTTGTGCTGTGTATCTCTACCACTTAGCAAAATGTCTAGCATATAGTTGGAATTTAATAAATGGCTGTTGATTGGTTTAGAGAGGTGATAAGATATATAACTAGATAAATTTATAATTTATATATACACATATGTGTTTGTATACACATACATACGTATATACATACATACATACAACTGGAATAAAAGACACAACCAGAAAAGAACCAAAGGGCAAATAAATCATCCCATGGGAGTTTAGAGAAGGGAAAAACTACTTCCTTTGGAGAGATCTGAAAGGGGAGATCTGGTAAAGTTCCATAGAAGAATCAGCTTTTAAAAATTAAACCTTTAATAATGGATATAATTTGACTAGGGAGGGTAGGCTGGGAGAGACCATTCAAGGTAGAGGATTGCACTATTGTGTAAGCAAAGGTTCAGAGGTGGGAAAATATATATTTGAGTTATAATGTATACTGCAGCTTAGCCAGAGCATACGAGTTTATCAAGGACAGGATTATGGAAAGTTGTAGTGGTTGGAAAGGATGAAGATGATGATGATGATGATGATGATGATGATGATGATGATGATTGATGATGATGATGATGATGATGATAATGATGATGATGATGATGACGATGATGCTGATAATTTGGATAGAGTGCCAGAGTCAGGAAGAACTGAGTTCAAATCCAGCCTGAGATATTTACTAGCTGTATGACCCTGGGCAAGTCACTCCACCTCTGATTGCTTCCATTTCCTCATCTGTAAAATGGGGACAATAATAGCACCTACCTAAATAAGAAAAGGATTATAAGACTCTTAGCACAGTATGTAGCACTTAGTAAGCTCTACACTGTATAAATGTTAGCTATTATTATTTTAATACTATAACAATCACATATATAAAGTTAAGGTTTATAGAGTATCTCATTTAATCTTCACATCAATCCCGTGAAGCACATATTATTATCTCCATTTTGTAGATGAGGAAACTGAGGCTGAGTACATTAAGTAATTTGCCTAGAGTCACACAGCTAGTAACTGACTGAGCCACTTAAGTGGCCTCAAACTTAAGTCTTTCTGACTCTAAATCCAGCACTCTACATACTTCACCATCTACCTCTACTAGGTAGAAGGACCTGAAAGCCACACTGAGTAGTTGTGATTCAGTTAACGGTAGTAGCCACTGAAGACTTGGTCAGAAGTCTAACATCTTCAGATCTCTGGTATAATACAATTGATCTGGTAAGAATGTGCAGAAAAATAATAATATAAATAATATTATTATAATATTGGAAACTCCCTCTACAGACACAAATCACAGCCTCTCTGTTCATTTGTGCATTCACTTAAGAAGTATTTTTGTGCTTGTGTTGCCTCAGTTTCCTCACCTATAAAATCAGATGGCGATGGAAATGGCAAACCACTTCAGGATCTTTGTCAAGAAAATCCCAAATGGGGACATAGATGCAGACACGACTAAAATGACTGAAAAACAACAACAGAAGAAATGTAATCATCCCCCCTCCCCATTTCCAAAACAAGAATTAAGGGGCGTGGAGGGTTACTTTGTTTTTTTTTCTTTATTAAAAGATCAGAAAGACATATTTTGAGACCCTGCACTTCTGAATTTTATGTAAAGACCAAAATATCTTTTCTTTTCTACTGACTCTTAGAAATTTGCTTTTTCAAAAGAAGTTTTGGGGCAACTAGGTGGCAAAGTGAATAAAGCAGTGGCCCTGGAGTCAGGATGACCTGAGTTCAAATCTGGCCTCAGACACTACATTTAACTAGCTGTGTGACCTTGGGCAAGTCACTTAACCCCAATTGCCTTGCCTTCCCCCCTCCAAAAAGAAAAAAGAAATCCTACTGATTATGTTGTTTACAAAACCATTTATAAAATTAGTTATGTCTTTGTCTCTCTACTGTCTTTTCTTTCTCCTGTCTCTCTCAAGTCTCTCTGCCTCTATCATCATCTCTCTCCATATGCATGTGTTCCTCTCTCTTTGTGTGTATATTTACGTGTTAATTAAGAATAGACTCATCCTTGAAAAACTGAAGTGTTTTGTGGTTAAGGGAACACTCTACTATGTAGTATAATGAACAGGAAGCTTTCCTTAGAGTCGGAAAGATCTGGGTTCAAGTTCAACCTTTCACACATACCAGCTGTATGACCCTGAGCAGGCAACTTCATCTCTCAGAGCTCAGATAAATCTACAAGACCAACACTGAGGAGAAGGCCCTAACCTGCAGGCAAAGGATAAATAATTGCCCAAGCCCATTGGGAAAGAGACTTCTTTGCCAGACAATCCCTAGACTGGTGAAATCATGTGACCAGTTTTGAAAAATTTACTGGACCAATAAAATAATTTCCCAAATTTCAATATCCTTATCTGTAACATGGGGATAATACTTGCACCATCACAACTGCTGCTATTAATAGAGCACTCTGTTAGTCACCCAATCAATCAAAACACTATATAAAAGTGTTACTATTCTATAGCATTCCTTCTTCTTTTGATTTGTTAGGAGACATAGCCTATCATTTAGTCAGTTAATGATTGTGTTGGAAAGAGGAGATCTTTCACTTAAACCTGGAAGGAGCCTTAGAGGTCATTGAGCCCAACTGACACCCCCGCCCCCATTCTACAAATGAGGAAACTGAGACCCAGGGAGATTAAGTGAATTACCCAGGGTGACCACACACTTAGAGGATGGAAGGAAGGAAGGAAG
>NW_027187105.1:36428-45534 GCF_028583685.1 Petaurus breviceps papuanus | reverse complement strand
ATATATATATATATAATTCTATATACCCACATGGTCCAATCTGGCTGCTTTTTCTATTTTTGTTCTCTTTGGTTCCATTTCTATGCCTGCCCATAAATACATCTGAGACTGCAATATTAATTTCCAAGTATGGTGGCTCTACTACCCTTGACATTGAAAACAGCTTGTTACAAAAATCTTTGCAGATCTTTTCCATTTTTCTCCTAATTTTTTTTGTCCTCCTTTCATTTTTTTCCCTAAAATACCCTTACAATGCCTTCGCTTAACTGAAGCTCTTGACAAGCTTTCTTTAAGATAGTTTTACTCTCTACTGCTTCTCTGTGTTTCATGAGGCGATACAGCTCATGATCATCCATCATCCTTCTTTGTAATATTTTACAAATGAGTTTATGTATTGAACTGGTGCTGCACTTGCTTTCTGTGTCTTTCTGTGCCTGGCATATGTTAAGTGTTTTGATGACTAAGGAGTTTTTGAATCCCTTTTGATGCTTGTTAAGACACTTGATTTATATTGCTTAAACTTCTATATAAAATTATAATCTGTGTTGATATCATTCCTGCTTCCTATTACACATTTCTTCATTATTGATTACTTGCTTGAATAGTTGATGATAGTTATTAAAATAGTTGTTTAAACATTTACCATATATTTATCTCATAACTTTCATATAGCTTTTTACTTATTCAAATCTTTGCTCTAGCAAGTTAGTGGTGTAACTATATACAGAAAGATGATTTGGAGATAACTTCTACATCAAAAAGGAGTCTTTTCTGCCTATTAAAATATCAATTTCATTTTGTGTGATTTTATTTGATGCTCACCTTATCCATCTCTAACATACTATTCTTTTATTTTTTTTTTGGAGGGGGAAGGCAAGGCAACTGGGGTTAAGTGACTTGCCCAAGGTCACAGAGCTAGTAAGTGCGTCAAGTGTCTGAGGCCAAATTTGAACTCAGGTCCTCCTGAATCCAGGGCCAGTGCCCTATTCACCTGCAACACTTAGCTGCACCTTTACATACTGTTCTTGAATAAAATAATCATGATTTAAATGTGGGAGGATTCTTTGCACATTCTAAAGGCTTTGGCCTCTTCCATTCCTTCTTCCTACTGTATGCTTTCTGACATATTTCTCACTTGCTTCGGTCTCTGCACTGAGGTCACCAGCTATCAAACTGTATATTGACAGAACAGCTAGGTGACACAGTAGATAGAATGCTGAACCTCAAGTCTGGAAGACCTGAGTTCAAATCCAGACTCAGACACTTACTAGCTTTGTGACCCTGGGCAAGTCACTTAGCTCAGCTCCTTCATCTATAGAATGGTGGATGATAATAGCACCTTCCTCCAAGGGTTGTTGTAAGGATCAAATGAAATAATAATTGTAAAAATAGAAAGGGTTATATGAATGTTAGTTATTATTATTTGTTTAATTTGGGAAGCCTTACGGAGTTTAAAAAAAAATTTCTCTACCTCTTCATCCTCTGCAGCCAACCTTGGTGCATAAGTTGCAATTATTTTCATGGTGATCCTTTTTTGCAAATATTTATCATGAGTACTGCAATATAAGATGACCCAAAAGCTGATATAATAATGTTTCTGGTTGCCTATGGGTTTATAATAAAACTAACTTTTCCAACTCCTTTCTATACCTCTCCAATGAATAGCTATGGGCCCTATTTTCATTTGCCTGAAATTCCTTCCTTTCTTCTGGATTTATTTATGTGGACAATGCAAAAATTGATATGATTCAGGTACTATAGCAAAGGGACCACTCATTGGCCATTGCACAAGGATCTCACATTTAGAGTATAGTAATTAAATTAAAATTTGTAGAGGTCCCACAAACAGTGTGATTCTTAGTTCCCTCTCTCTATTTTTCTACCCCTCTACCAATACCACTGCAGATGAAATGATCTTGCATTGGACAGAGCACCATTCTGGTTTTTTCTTTGTTTCACAAGTTGCCATGGCAAAACAATTCATTCCCAAGTGGCCTCAACCCAGACTATCCTGATGTCAGAAAACAGACTTGCACCTTTGCCAGGACCATACCTGAAGTCTGCCTAGCATGGTAGCATCTGCCAGAACCCAAGCTTTGTTGTCATGGCCACCTCCTTGCCAAGATGAGACACTGAACTATAATTTTTTGTTGTTATCCCAACCTGAGGTTTCATCAGTGTGGGGATTTCTTGGTAAAGAAGCTCCCTCTAACAATAAATATCTGCAACTTTTCTGAGGTTTATAGCCTCAGGTTGCCTGGGGTCACAGAGATGACTACCTAGTTCTTTCTGACACTGACACTCTATCTGCTATACTACCCTGCTCCTTGCAACTATTATTATTCCCATTTTATAGATTAGAAACTAAAGTTTAGAGATGATAAATGGTTCATCCATGCCCATCTTGACCTTTAGAGGCAACAAGGTGGTTCAGTGGAGAGAATAAAAGACCTGGATACAGGAAGACTTGAGTTCAAATTCATTCTCAGATGCTTCCTTGCTGTGTGACCCTGGGAAAGTCACTGTTTGCCTCAATTTCCTCAACCATAAAGTTAAGATAATAATGGCATCTACCTTCCAGAGTTGTTGTGAGGATAAAATTGTACATAGTACAGTTGACACATAGTAAACACTACATAAATGCTAGCTATTATTATTATTATTAGGAACTGTTGGTTCAAAACCTAAGCCTCTTGATGCTACATCCTGCTTCCACTCAATTCATTGCTCAAATGATTAGAGAAAGAGTTCTTCACCTTATTTGGGTCATGGGCCTCTTAGACAATCAGATAAAACCTATGGACCTCTTCTCAGAATAATATTTTAAGGGGTGGCTAGGTGGTGCAGTGAATAGAGTACTGGCCCTCAAGTCAGGAGGACCTGGGTTTGGATCTGGCCTCAGACACTTAACACACACACATAAACACACACCTAGCCATGTGACCTTGGGCAAGTCACTTAATCCCAATTGCCCTCCAAAAAGCAAAAAATAATAATAATAATAATAATATTTTAAATGCATAAAATGAAATACATAGGATTACTTTGACATGCAGTTATCTAAATCTCCTTGGTAAGGGGATGTCTGTGGCAGGGAAGGTGTTCAGGCACTTAGGGCTTTGCTCTTGGCCTACACAAATATATTTTAGTTTGCACTGAATGTTACTACTCTGAACCAATAATTTCTTGATAATTCCTCCAAGGTAATAAAAAATTACAGATGAATGCTGTTGCATTTTGATTTAGAAAACAATTTTCTCAACTGTAAATTTAGTGGTACAAGTAATTAATAATTCAATGATTAGAGCACTAAATTAATACATTTACCAACCAGCCAGGACATAACACTAAATGTTGTTGTAAGACATTAAATCCTTATGGTCGAGATAGGAGGAGAACACTAGCAGTTTAAAAATAACTGTCTTTGAAATGCCAAATGTAGCCCTCTTTTCCACTCTGAAATTGCTGTTCATTTATTCTTCCATGTTCCTCACAAGCTGAATGATAAATAGTCTTAATAGGCTTCAGAGACCACAAACATATAGGCAGTATAATGACGGGCTTTCCATTAGTGACATTAGTACAGTGTTTTCTTGGAATTTCTAGAGGAAGCTGCAATTAGATTGAACTATTATTGGGCATTTTAATAAATCACACAGCATTCTGCTTAATTACCTTCAGTTCTCTCCTCTTTCCTTATTAGTGAAGGAGGAGAGAAATTACAGTGCTCTGATAATATTTGCTGAAAAATCAAAAACTATCAATACTTTGCAGATAGTAGGTGCTCAATAAATGTCTAAATTAAATCATTCCTTTCCCCTTAATTACTAATATGCCTAGGACTCCCAAACTTCCCCAGAAAATACAGTCTACCCCACTATATTGTTATAATTTAACATCACTATCTATATTTGGAAATGTGGGATATTGTTCTTGTAATATAATTAAAGGCAAATTGATATCTGCTTTATAATTTTTATGTAACCTGAGAGAACTAAATCATTAGAATAATTTTTAAAGTATCACCTCTGCCTCTTGGAATCCCTTGCTCCCATTAAAAGTGGTCAGCTCTTGTGTCATTTCCTATAGAAAGCCTTTCTTATCCTTAAGCTCTTCGGGATCTCCCCTTTCTCACTTGATGTTATGTATGTTTATCTGTATATGTGGTATCTGAACAATTTTGTCATTTGGTTGTTTCAGTGTGTCAGACTCTTTGTGACTCCATTTGAGGTTTTCTTGGCAGAAATACTGGAGTGATTTGTCATTTCCTTCTCCAGCTCATTTAACTAACAAGCAACTGAGGTTAAGTGACTTGCCCAGGGTCACATAGCTACTACGTGTCTGAGATCATATTTGGTCCTCTATCCTCTATACCACCTATACATCCTATACACCACCTATATGCCTATGCTCCATCAATACAATAGAATGTATAATATTTGAGGACAGGGAATGTTTTTGTTTCATCTTTGTATTTTCTATGCCTAGTACAATATCTTACATGTAGTAGGTTTAATAAATGCTTTTTAATTAGTTTACAAACTGCCAAGGCTACTAATGAGCATTTTGAAGGGGGTAAGGAACAAGTATTTATTAAATGCCTTCTACGAGCCAGGCACTATGTTAAGTACTTTGCAAATATCTGATTTGGGTCAGCAAAGTGGTCCAAGTGGGTACAGTACTGTGTCTGAAGTCAATAAGATCCAAATTCAAATCTGGCCTTAGACACTTAACTCAACTATAAGATGGGGCTTCCAATAGCATCTACCTCCCAGGGTTGTTGTGTGGAAGAAATTATATTAATTTTTGAGATAATACTTTTACTACAAAGCAGATTGCTTGTAAGATTTATTAGATTATTGTTATTTTTAGATTTATTACAAATAGCAAAAAGTGAACCTCGCCTCCAAGTCCAATGGCAAGGTACTAGTGCTGCTGTTCTTCCTCCACAGAGGGGGTGGCCCCTGTCCTCCTACTCATGAGCAAATTCCTGATAGCAGTAAGTAAAGGTCTCAGAAGCATGGAGAGAACTGGAAATGTTCAATATCTTCTGTCTTGCTTCTCCTAAAGCCTTGGTTCCCCTGGTTAAGTTTCTGTGCCCTAGAGCCTTTTTTGCTTCCATCCTACCTGCCTCCATCCCTGACACAGGAGATTTACTAGGGTTTACATGGTGCAAAGAACATTGACCCTGGAATCTAAGGACGTCCTTTCAGATCTTGCCTCTGATATCTACCACCTCTTTGTAACCTTAGTAAATCAGATTACCCTTCACTCTTTAAATAAGAGGGTTGTATTAAATGGCCTCTAACATCCCCTCCTACCAGTTCTATGAGCTACTCTATGTGTCAACACTTCTACTCAACACCATGCCTTCCATACCTTTCTATTCAACCCCCCCATACTCCCGCATCTTTGATCTCCAGCCACCAGCCCCTTCACCTTAGGTTGAGAACACCAATGGAAAATGATCCCATGCTCTTTTCCGATCAATGCCTATATCTTGTGCCCGGTAATTATTGAAAAACAAGTATTTTTATATTCCCCTTCTGTATCATGCATGTATGTTACTTATAGATAAGGAGATTAAGACCCAGAGAGACATCATCACTGGTATAAAATAACGCACTGGAAAAGTATTAGATTCAGAATGTGAATCTAGGTCATTTGAGGCCAAGTCCAGGGCCCTTTCAACTACACCACCACCTTGTATAGTCTAAAGTATGCTAGAGTCACCACTGGCAGGTCCAAGGCATAGAGATGACAAGAGAAAGAGAGGGAGAAAGGAAAAGGTGAAATGATGTAGCAGAAAAACTCTAACTCTGAAGTCAATGAGCCTCAGTCCAAATTTTGCCTTGGATGCTTACTACGTTTGTGACTTTGAGCTAAGCCTTGCCGGACCTCAGTATGCTCATCTGTAAAATAAGGAGGTTTGACCAGATAGTCTCTGAGGTCTAAATTTATGATCCTATAAAGAGAGGGAATAGGAAAAGAAGTGAAATGGGGGGGGGGGGAAATGGAGAGGGAGAAAAATATCCATGACAATAAGCTATCCATGAGAGTTTAACCATTGAACATTCGGTTGACTCTTGGTGATGACCATCTCATTACTTGCCTAAAACAAATATAACTGACTTTAACATCACTGCATATTTTGTTGCTTTTCTAGAACCTTCCAAGTCTCCATAGTTGCCAAAGAATTTTTGCAATAGGCAATATGCTCTGAATTTTTATTCCTTTTTCACTGATTATGATGCTCATGGGGACAGTAGCAGTTGCCATCTGTAAAGAATTCATCATAATTCTGCAAAGGAAATACAACTAATTTTAGCTTCAAATGTTGAATTGCAATGAAAGTTAGGTTGCTGCAAGAGGTAGAGAATTATAACTCTTGTCAGAAAACCACCTAAGAGGGAAATGGGACAATATTTGAGACAAAAATCCCAGAAAACAAAACCTTTCAACCTTGAATTCAGACTAAGTAGAACAGCTAAGGACCCATGTGAGCCATGGGCTGTCTGTCATTCATTTCAAAGTATCTGTCAGCATTTTCCCAGGAACTTTAACACACAATGATGAGCAAGGAAAACCTCTTGGAGTTGTGTAAGCACATTGGAAGATGCCAGACAGACTCAGGTGGCCCAGAATATACTTCTCCTACAAATGCCAAGGCAGTCATTGTTTCTTGTTCTTGGCTAGAGGTACAATGAGGGAGGGAAAAGATGGAGGAAGCAAAGCTTTAATGCCTGTGTTCTTTCAACAGCACTAAATAACTACAGGACAAATTCTTCCTTCTTCTGCTGAAGTCGTCCTAATGAATGACCTCTTGTCTTATTTTCACATAATAAATGATGAAGTTGACTTGAGGCCAGATTTGAAGGCTTCTTTCCTTAGGAATGACATGAAGTTCTTCAGGTGCTGAAAGGGTTAGTTATAACCTTCAACTCTTTGGTATAAAATGAACCTGGCAAGGTAGAAAGGTTCAGAGTCCTTCTGCAAATGAAAAACTATCAAGTCACAATACAGTGTACTATCTATCAGCTGTCTACATAGGATTCAGGGCTAGGTTGGTTTAGTATGCAGTAGCAGGGAAACTTCTGCCTTCCTCAAACTGAACATTTTCTTAGAGAGACCCTAATAGCAATCTAAGGCATTCAAAAAGCAAGGCACCTGTCTTTAAAGTCCTCAGCACATTAATCAACACGGCCAGATGAAAGTCCTGGCAGGTGGAGGAAATGAAATTTTCAGACTCGCACCAGTCATTCAGATCATATCAAAGGTAAGTCTAAAATGCTACTACCTATTCATATTCCAACAGTCCCCCCCCAATATAATGTGTAGGATTTAATTTTTTTTTAATCCTATGGGTCATTATTTGAACTATAGAGTGAAAAAATATCCAAGTCCCAAGTTTTCTTGTTCCAGAACCAAAAATTTTCAAAAGATTAAAATAAAGGTGAAAGAAGAATCTATCAGGAATAATTTTGAAATCAAGCATGTTGCTTTTTTTCCCAGGGAATGGACCTTTGATTTCATTGTGTGGAAAGATAATAATAGGTAAAACCTAATAACAGCTAATATTTATACAGGACTTAGTATTGCTAGGTGGGACAGCTAGATGACTCAGTGGACAGAGCACTAGGCATGAAGTCAGGAAGACATGAGTTCAAATGTGACCTCAGACACTTACTAGTTGTGTGATCCTGGGCAAGTCACTTACCCCTATTTCCCTCAGTTTCCTTATCTGTAAAAATAAGCTGGAGAAAGAAATTAGTATCTTTCTCTAGTATCTTTGTAAGAAAACCCCAAATATGGTCACAAAGAGTCAGGCACAACTGAATAGACAGGACAACAGCAATGTGCTCAGCACTATGCTAAACATTTTACAATTATTATCTGTAAACCTCACCCCAAAGTGTATATATATATACCCTTTTTCAGAGCCAGAGAGAGTCACAACCCTCGTGACCCACTGCCTAATTACAAAGTAAAAAAAGGTGTGGGCCTTCCTAAAAAACAAGCCTCCCCTAATCAAGCTTCTCTTGTTGGCCTCCATGTGAGGCCTATGAATGGGCAGGGAAGATCTTCAACTCCCATTTCTCACAACACTGAGAAGCAGGTGCTATTATTATCCCCATTTTACAATCTGAGTAAACTGAGGCAAACTGAGGTTAAGTAATTTGTCTAGGGTCATACAGCTAGTAAGTCAAATTTGACTGAGGTCAAATTTGAACTCAGGTCTTCCTAACTCCATACCCATTACATCACCTAATTACTGGAGGAGACACTCTCTCTACCAATATCAACTCTACAACCTGAAATTTATAATATGAGAGAGTTCCCTAGGTCACTGAGATATTAGTGAATTGTCCAGGGTCACATAACCAGTATGTGTCTTGTGTCAGAAGACAGACTTGACCCCAGGCTGGCCTGACTCCAAGGTCAGTTCCCCATTGACTAGGCAACACCCCCTCTCCATTACTTTTTCTCTGCATTTAGTCCCAGACAAGGCTAGAAACATATGAGAAATACAATCCTTTACATAATAATAGGATTGCTCATATCCTTTCCATTATTGTAAAACCCAGCTGGTCATGATTCAGTAAAAAGATCAGCCTTTGAATCTTTAAATACAGTGGCTCCATCACAGCAGTCAGAAACTCTCATGAAGTATGGCATTACACAAATATTCCCAGAATATTGTTTTACAGGTGAAATTTGACTTCTGGTCCCATGTACCAAGTCACACTCCAGATTCCTTAGAAATTTAATCTGGCCCTAAAATGCACATGTGCACAGAGGTAGCAATAGCATGAATATTTTTCCAGAGTCGGAAAGTCTTATTGTATTAGGGAAAGAGCACACCAAAACCCTTTTCTTTTCTGGCTGCTTATGAAAGAATGGGTTTTGACAGGGTGATCTGTTGAAATATATCCACCAATTTTCCCAATTTTTTTTTTAAACCAGAGCAAGTCTACTAAAATTACACTGGAAACTTGAATCAAAATTGGACCTTTATAGACTCACCTAAGGAGAATCTGAAGGTTCGTTTTTAAGGGAGGACACACACACACACACACACACACACACACACACACACACACACACA
>NW_027187105.1:35146-36418 GCF_028583685.1 Petaurus breviceps papuanus | reverse complement strand
ACACACACACACACACACACACACACACACACACACACACACACACACGCACACACGCACGCACACCCATACATTTGGGGAAATGTCATCCAGTCAAGTGGTTATTGATTCATTTCTTTCAATTAAAAAAAGGTGATTAAAAGTTCCCAAATTTCCAAGCAACATACTTAATATTGGCTGAATACCTATAACTAGGTACTCTATATTTGTTGTGGTTGTGGTTTGTCCTTCATTCTCAAAGAGGGCCATGACATCAGGGAGATGACATGACTTGCAATTGACTTTGATTTGAGTGAGGGAGCACTGTGAGAAGTCACAAGCCTCACTTTCTCCTCCAGAGCCATCTGGAGTAAGATATCAATCAAGAGGACTGAAGATGACCCAGGATGCAGTGGGAGACCCTGACCCTTTTAAGCTAAGGTCTTTTCAGGTTCTCACTTTGAGTGAAGCAACTCCCATTCAGTGAATAGGCCTCTTTTGTTGTGTGTTTATCCTTTGTTTTTGAAGAGGACCATGGCATCAGGGAAATGATGACATGACTTGCAGTTGACTTACATTTGAGTGAGGGAGAACTGGTCAACATCACCAGTCTTACTTTCTCCTCCAGAGCCTTCTGGGTCCAGTGACCTATATATGTGATATAGCATCCTATATCACAGTCATCAGGATGACTGGAGATGACCCAGGATGCAATGGGAGACCATGGCCCTTTTCAGCTAAGGCCTTTGCAGATACTCACTGAGAATGAGGTAGTGCCCATTCAGTGAATAGGCCTCTTTAAGAAGTGAGTCAAGGGATGGCCCCTTTAATTAGAAAAAGAAAAAGAGGGGCAGCTAGGTGGTGCAGTGAATAGAGCACTGGCCCTGGAGTCAGGAGGACCTGAGTTCAAGTTCAGCCTCAGACACTTAACACAAAAACTAGCTGTGTGACCTTGGGCCAGTCACAACCCCAACTGCCTACCAAAAAGCAAAAAAAAACAAAAACAAAAGGAAAAAAGAACAAGAAAAAGAGGGGGAAAAAATCAAGCTGGGAGGGGGGGACCCTCAGTTGCCATTGACATTCATTGTGAGCCAGGAGGGCCCAATATACAGCCATGAAGTAGACCTGTTGCTTCAGAGTCAGGAGGGAGGGAGGGAGGGAAGGAAGGGAGGAAGGGAGGGAGGGAGGGAGGGAAGGAAGGGAGGAAAGGAGGGAGGGAAGGAAGGGAGGAAGGGAGGGAGGGAAAGAAGGGAGGAAAGGAGGGAGGGAAGGAAGGGAGGAAGGGAGGGAGGG
>NW_027187105.1:17630-34746 GCF_028583685.1 Petaurus breviceps papuanus | reverse complement strand
CTTTAATCAGTCAAACATATATCGTTTACCTCGTTCAGGGGAAAAAGGTCAGCACCCCGAACTTCAGAGTATACAGGCAGAAGTATCAAGACAGAGAAACAGATCAAGTAGACAGCTTTCCAAACTGTCCAACCATTACAACCATACCAAATCAACATCTGGGTTTTTCAAAGCGGGGGGCTCTCAACAATAGCTTCCCAGAGTTTCATCTGATCAAATCACAGAACACTTCTCAAAGTGAGCCCCAAAACAAAGCTACACATCAGGGCTTATATAGCCTTCTCCTGGCTCAGAGAATGTAACAACCTTATTGACTCACTGGCCAATCAAGAAGTATCTACTGAAAAACAAGCCTCCCACTCCAGGTTCCAGATGCACTTTAGCCTAGGGGCAGGGAAGATCTTCAAAATTTACATTCCCATTACACAAGGTGATTGACAAGAAAGTTGTGAAGAAGGTGGACTGAGAGGAGGGAGTGAATTTAAAAATGGCTGAAGCAGTTAATAAGATGTTATCCCTGGTCTTCACAGAGTTTACTGTCTTAGGAGGACAAGATGCCAATCGAGAGAGCTATAGCACCCTATATCACATAAAGCTTTAGAGGGCTATGAAACAAGCATTTTGTGAGGTCTTAGGGGGAAGATTATTTCTAAAGCAGACTACCAATATTATAATTAGAATATTATAGAACTAGAGTTAGAGTTACATAATGGTTAGAGTGTCACCTTTGGAGTTAGGAAGGCCGAGATTCCAGTACTTCCTCTGACACATCTTGATTGTGTAACCCATGGCAAGTAACCTAATCTTTCAGAGTCCAGGTAACTCTTTAAAACAGGGGTGGGGAAGCTGTGGCCTTCTAGGTCCTTGGGTGCAGCCTTTTGATTGAGTCCAAGTTTTACAGAACAAATCCTTTTATTAAGGGAATTTGGTCTGTGAAGTTTGGATTTAAAGTGTAGTACTTGAAGACTTAGAGGGTCACATGTGGCCTCGAAGCCACAGGTTCCATAAGTTGCCCATGATTTGCCAATCTGCCTCAATGGAAAGAATTTCCTCCCTGGGAATTTTCCACAATGATGAAATCACAAGTTAAGGCTAAAACAAACAAGGGAAATAAACTTTGTAAGCAAAAATCATTATGAAGAGAGAAGTTTTCCCAAAAATAAAATGGGCATGGTTTACATTGGGAATCAGGTCTTTGGGGTTTCTTAGACCTTACCAGGTTGAACAGGACATTGAAGAGATTTTCACTCCACCTCAGGTTCCTTGAACCACAAACTGTCATTCCAAATGTGCATCTTGTCAGACGAACACTCAGCCATACTAAAGGCTAAAATTAGTTTTTGAAGGGGAAATGATAGCTTGCAAAATTGTCTAAAAGGTCAGTCTCTTGAGCAGTTTAAGCAAGGGCTGATTGTTAGTCAATAATGCGGGCCTGTAGATTAAAAACATATGTATAATTCTCTCTAAACTTATCCCAAAGACTGCCATTTAGCATTATAAAACTGTGGTGATAGACGAGTGTGACCAGATGTTTTCCTTTTTCATTCAGGCAAATTTCCCTAAAGAGAAAGCCCATGGGGAGACTTCCCAGTCCAGATTTTCCATAGATAAACACTTGGAAGAACCATGCTGGTCATGGTCTTCAATCTCCCAAATTCATTATGTGAGTTGATGGATACTTTGAGACTATAGCACGCAGAAAACAATCCAGTCGATTCTAGTTATCTGAAAGATTATGCTGACTAATAGGTATTATGTAGATATTATACTCCCTCACTTCTCAGATTCCCCATCCCTACCCTTATAAAGAAGCAAGCAAGATTGGGTGCCCATTGGAATAGACTCAAGGACCCAGGAAAACAGGACTGGCTGATGAGAAGGTGAACGGGGCAGATTGAATCTCACTTATGTCTGGCCTGTCCTTGTCTACACCTCACTGCTTCACCAGCAATGAACAAGCTGGGAAGAATAGTTGGAGTCCAGCCCAACCAAAGAACATTGAGACCAGCAGCAGTTGGAAAAAATATTGGAGGTTGGTGACCTGAGAAGAATTGTGAGGGGGGAAAGTAGCAGAACTGGGTAATAGCTCCAGTTACTGAACACATTGCTGGCCCCATTCAGAGATTAACCCTTTCCCAGGAGGCCATGGACTGGATTGCATTTAGGAATTATGTTGTATTTCTAACAATTCTTTATCTGTTTCCAAAAGAAGCAGCTGTATGAGGCTAAACAAATTGAATTGTGAACTTTTGGATTTAGAGCATGCATAGACATGCTGTTTCTAGTGGTCTAGGTTTTAAGTGGGTCTAGGAGAAGCTGTGCATGTGCAGCCATGTGATAAATGTTCTATTTATAGTATGTAGTTTTTTAAATTGATTCCACTTTTTAAAAAGAGTAAAATGCTATCTTCAGCCATAGTTGAACATTTTCAAATGTTCAAAAATGATTCAACCATTTTGCCAAAAGCATATGACTAGGGCTCAGTGAAATATTGTATAGTCTGTGAAAAAAAAATGTGGGGTTTTATAATAGTACATGGGTGCTCATAGATATTCTGACTGGGTAAATCTGCACTAACCATGCCCCTTAGACTAATAAAATGATATGGCAACCCAATGGCAGTTGTTAGGGGTGAAGTTACCCACTCTTTTAGAACCATAGATCTTGGAACTTCCCCCCCTAAGAATGGTATAGTCCCTAAAACCCAGAGTTTTTCTCATGAAAATTCCTGGAGTGACATCTCTTAAGTTGATTAGGATCAGGTCAGTGGTTAGTAATGCCACCTCCTTCCTCTGCCTAACTCCTGACGTTGTCTGCTTGAAGGGATAGTAGAGAAACATCATTCTATCAGAGGTCTCCACCCTAAGACAATAGCCCTAGAGATATTATAACCCATCTGAATTCATTTATCTAGTTATTATGATTATTATATAATATAATAATCATAATAACCTCTAGTTATTATTCAGACTCCACTCTCTTTCCCACACTATTCTGCTCCGTTACTTACCAACTGCCTCAAACCAACTCCCCCCTCGATGTCCTATTCTAAAGACGCCCAACCTTTCCTCTGTGCTCTCTAGAATACTTGCTCTTTAAGTAAAAAACAAAACAAAACTTACTTTTATCTTAAATCTTTTCCTTTCCCCATCCTTCCATATTCTGACCCTCATAGAGATATGGTTCCCTCCTGATGGTCACTCTGGTCATCTTTCCAGCACTGGTTGTACTTTGATTTATTCCTCTTGATTCAATGGTTGAGGCAGGGGAGTTGGAATACTCTTTGCTCCCCATTGTCACCCTTTACTATCATCATACGGTGCCCTCTCTTCCTTTGATGTTTACTCAGTTCACATCTACCACTCAATCGAAAATCTGAGAACAGTTGTCTACCAACCTTAGGACACTCCCCTTCTGCCCTCAATGAGTACAGTGCCCGGCTTTTAGCTTTTCCTTCCTAACTTGTTTTCATACTGACAGACTTCAGCATACATATCAACACTCCCTCAAATACCCTAACCTCTCAGTTCCTCAATTTTGCTCATTTCCCATTACCTACTCCTCCACCCAACTTCAATCACACACAAAGATGATCATACCTTTGATCTTGTCATTACCCACATGTACCATGTTCATGCCCATGAACTCTGAATTTACTTTATCTGAGCATGATCTGTTTTTATTCTACCCCTCTCACTGTTCTTTCCAAATTCTGTTCTTCATTCCATGACCTCCAATTCTTCAACCTCTTAATTTCTACCCAGGCCTTTACCTCTGCACTTGGCTTCATTCTCCTCCATTCCCCATCTTGAACCCTTGATGAACCACTTCAACTCTACACTGGTCTCTTCTTTTAAGTCCTTTGTATCCTTATGCTACTAAAAATCTTCAGTCCTGGTTTATTCCTTAAACCACTCTCTTTGTTACTACTCACATGATGTTAAACAAAGCTGGAGGGAAATCAGGCAGCCATACTGACAAGTCCACTACAAATTTATGTTATATATCTCAACTAGTCCCTCACAGCAGCAAGGTAATCTTTTTACACCTCCTTAATTAACTCAAATGAAATCATATTTGTAAAGTCCTTGGCATAGTGCCTATCACATAGGAGGTACTTAATAAATGCTGGTTCCTTTTCCCCACCCCTATGATCTCCCTCACCACAGCAGCTCTTTCAAACCTTTTCATTCCTCCTCAAATCCCACAGAGGTCTCCTTCTCCCCATTGTCTCAAGTGAGAACTTTGCCTCATATTTTACTGAAAAAATTTGAGGTCATTTGCTAAGAGCTCTCTGTTCTCCCCTCCCCCACATTTCACAACTTCCAGAAGCTTTCTGCCACTATTTCTGCCTTCACCCCTTTTCGCATGAAGAACTGGCCCTTCTCCTTGCCAAAGTAAACCTCTTCGTGCACAAATGATCATATTCCTCCTACCTTCTCCAGCAGATGGCCCTTGCTATCATTCCCACTCTCAGTTATCTTCAATCTTTTCCGATATACTGGCTACTTCCCAAGTGCCCACAAACACGCCTATGTCTCCTCCAAACTCAAAAAAGCCTCACTTATTCCATACAGGCACCCTAGCTATCACCCCTTCCTTTTTGCGGCTAACCACCTTGAGAAGGCCATCTACGAAGGTGTCTCCATTTCCTTTTCTCTCATTCTCTCCTCATCTCTCTGCAGTTTGGTTTCCAGTCTCTTCATTCTACCAAAACTGCTCTTTCCAAACTTAACAATGACCTCTTAATTTGCCAGATCTGATGGCATCTCTCAATTCTTATCCTTCTTGACCTCTCTGCAGCCTCTGGCACTATCAATCCCCCTGTTCTCTGATATTCTCTTCTCCTAAGGATTTCATGACCCTACTCTATCCTTGTTCTCTTTCTATCTCTGAATGCTCCTTCTCAGTCTCCTAGGTGGATCTTTATCAAGGTTACACCTATAATTATGGATATCCCCTAAGGCTCTGTCCTGGGCCCTCTTTTTCCTCTCTAATATTTCTCTTAGTCTTGTCATCAACTCCTTTTGTTTCAATCATCATCTCTATGATGATTCTCAAATCTATGTATTTAGCCCTAATATCTTTGCTGACCTCCAAACTTGCTTCTCCAGTTGCCTATCACCTCAAATTGGATGTCCCATAAAAACATCTTAAACTCAACAAGTCCAAACCTCATCCCATCCCAACCCGTTCCTCTTCCAAACTCTGTGATTTCTCTCAAAGGTACAACCAACTTTCCAGGCACCCAGGCTCAAAACCTAGGTTTCTTCCTCAACTTCTCAGTCTCCCTGTCCACATCCAACCTATTACTGAGTCTGGTCATTTCTTCCTTTATAACATTTCTTACATATGCCCCCTTCTCTCCTCTGACTCTCTCATCATTTCAGCACAGGCCTTCATCACCTTGCACATGGACTATTACAATAGCCTGCTGGGTAATCCCCTGTAGCAAGTTTCTCCCCACATCCCCCATTCAACTGTCAAATCAATCTTCCTAAAGTACAGGTCTGATCATGCCACCCTCCTACTCAATTAACTCCAGCATCTCCCTCTCACCTCCAGGATTAAATATAAAATCTTCTGTTTGACATTCAAAGTTCTTTATAACCTGTCCCCCCCTGCAAAAAAAAATAGAAAATAAAACCTTTCCAATCTTCTTCTACCTTATTTTTCTCCATACTTTCTACAATGCTGTAAACACTGACTTCCTTGCTATTCCTTACACCAAACAATCTCATTTCCACTGGTATCTCCCATACCTAGAATTCTCTCCCTCCTCATGTCCACCTCTTGGCCTCTTTGTCTTTCCTCGAGTCCCAATTAAAATCCAACATTCCAGTAGAAGCCATTCCCAATACCCCTCAATGTTAGTGGCTTCCCTCCATTGATCACTTCCAGTTCATCCCATATTTAGCTTGTCTGTACATAATTGTTTCATGTTGTCTCCCCCACTATACTCTGGACTCCTTGAGAGCATGGATTGTATTTTGCCTTAACTCTGTTTCCTTAGCACTTAGCATAGTGCCTGGAATATTGTAAGAGCTTAATGAATGCTTATTAACTAATTTGTTTCCTGCTTTTCTATCCCAAACTGTCCTGTGCACCAATGTCAGATTGACTTCCCGAAATAGCCTTTCACATATTCCTTGATAAACAAGCTTCAAAGGCTCCTCACTTCCTATGAGCAAGAGGGAGGGAGAAAGGGAGGAATGCCAATACCTTTCTTTCAAGTAGCTATCAATAATTAATTAAGTGCCTGCTACGTCCCAAGCGTAGTCCTAGGCGCTGGAGTTGTATCTCATATCTCCCTCCCCTTTTCTCTACTCTCACGGTCACCAGCCTGGTGCAAGCCTTTATCATCTCTCACCAACAATAGCTTCCCAATTTCTCTTCCTCTGCCTCAGGTCTCTCTCCACTTCAATCTATCTTCCACACAGCTGCCCAAGTGATTTTTTCTGTCACTCCCCTATTCAATGACTATAGTGACTCCCTATCATCTCTGGAATAAAATAGAAAAAAAAGCTTTCTTTAAAGCTCTTATTTTTAAAAATACTTTAAAAGTATTTAAAGTTTTTCATAATCTGGCCCAACCTACCTTTCCTTCACCTCTTTCTGGGCCTTTGTACCTACTGCCAACCCCTCCTTCCTGGAATAGAATCCTTTTTCAACTCTTCCTCTTAGATCCATTTAGTTCCATTTAAGACGGCTTAAATACCACCTACCACATGAAAAGTTTCCTGATTCCTACCCTCTCCCCACCAAAAAAAGAAGCCCCTTATATTTATTTTGTAAATATCTATACATATATTAATATCTACATTTGTCTTCTCCAAAAGAAGATGAATTCCTTCAGGCAAGGATTCTTTCTCTCTCCCATCTCTGTATACCCAGTGCTCGGCCTGCATCTAGCACATGGTAAGGACTTCATAAATTATTGTTGATTGACCGACATACAGCTTGTCTTCCAAATTAGATCGTGAATTCCTTAAGCACTGGAATACTGCCCTTATACACAATGGTGTCTCTTTTGATATTTGTTGATTGGCACAAGGGATACTTTGACTGTCGGTATTACTGCTATGTTCTGGGTCTAAGCAGAATAGAAGAGAAAACTGATCCTGGCAAAAGTATATTAAAACACAGCCTTGGGACAAAACATGGAAGACTGAATGGCAGTTTGGTACACCATCTGACATTCAATCTAACTTTTCTCTAGTTCAGTTAATGTCTTTATAATAACTTTCACTGACTAATGAGAATATGGCAACCCTCATTATTGACTAATTAGAATAATTAAATCTTTCTTCACATCCATTTCCCTATTTTTAGACTGATGTTTAGACTTGGAATTTCACAAACAGTTGAAGAGGAGAAAAACCCACATCAGCTCTCCCTCTTAAAACCTACAGTGTGTGTTGTGTTATGTTATAAATGTTAGAACCAAAGGAAAAAGTGAAGTCTGGGCCACCCACACCACCATGCAGAAACCTCAAAAATGTAGCTTTCAGGAGGTCAGAGCTGCACAAACATTGAACTTAATTAAGGTAATCAGTATAAAAGGACTCTCCTCCCCTCACCCACACTCCTGCCCCAGTGGAGAAGGAGGGAAGACAATTATCAGAAATGCTATTATTCTTCACTATTTGAGGTGAAACCAAACAGACTGAACTAATGAATATAGTTACCCCCAAAAAATGTTTTAAATTCCAAATAAAAATGTCAAGCTCCATTTAACCAATACTTTGTCTGGTAGATTTGTTCTCTGCATAATTATATGTATAATAAAATTTCTCCTCTATGTTCAGTGTTTATAGGAAGTTTTTTAAAGGAAGGTCCTTTTCTCCTGGTAGATTTAGTTTTTACATAATTACATAAGTTTTTACATAGTTAAGCAGGGCACAACATTTTACCCATCTGTCATCCTTTGTTTCTTCCACAGAACTGGTCCACCTCCTCTTCTGATAAAATTTCCTCCCTGATAACCTCTAATACTACTTCAGTATAGGTCATAATAGGTGCTGTTATCATACATATATATAGGTGTTTATGTGTATATGTGTATATATACACACACATGCATACATATGTTATATATATAACATATATGTATGTGTATATAAAATCTCTATTTTACAGAAGAGGAGACTGAGTCAGGCAGAGGTTAAAGACCCTTGTGCTTTGGGTCACCCCCAACTTAGATTACTACTTCAAAGCCTTATTGTGGCATGGAAATGACTCTGAATTCCCAAAAGCTATACCAGAAGAGCACAATCTGCAACAGATTCTACCATATTGGAAAGACTTCAAGTCTGATCCAAGTAACAGAATGAAGTAGTTGTCTGGGCTCCAACCAAGCTAAGAACATAGAGATTCACCATCCGTAGTTTAGCTAATCAGGTGGAATTCTTAGGCCGTGACAATACAAGACAATACAAGAATTCCTTTTCTCCCTCAAAAAAAATTTTCCCTCAACCTTGTATTCCTTCTACTGTTTTAATCATTAGTCAATAAACAGTATCTCCTATATGCCAGGCACTGTAGTAGGCACTGCGTGTACAAAGAAAGGTGAAAGACTATTACTTTTCTCAAGTAGTAGCTTACTCTAAAGGGAGTGACAATATGAAAACAACTACATACAAACAAACAAACAAATATATATATATATATATATATATATATATATATATATATATATATAGGTCAAATTGGAAAGAATCAACAGAGGGAAGGCATTAGAATTAAGGGGCACTGACAAAGGCTTCTTATAGAAGGTAGGATTTTAGCTAGAATATGAAAGAAGCTGGAAAAACCAAGAGGTGGTGACCCTTCAAGACATGGGGTGCACAGCCAGTGAAACTGTGAAAGGGTAGGGAGTTGCAAGATAGAATGTCTTAATTTCCATATTGGGGGCAGCTAGATGGCACAGTGGATAGAACACCAGGCCTGGAATCAGAGACCTGAGTTTATATCTGACCTCAGACACTACCTGTGTGACCCTAGGCAAGTCACTTAACCCTGTTTGCTTTAGTTTCCTCATCTGTAAAATGGTCTGGAGAAGGAAATGGCAAACCACTGCAATATCTTTGCCAAGGAAACCCCAAACGGGGTCATGAAAAGTCAGACATGTCTGAAACAACCAAACAACAAAAATTTACATATTGATGGTGACAGTATCCTAAAAGGAGGAAAGGAATACTAGAGACTGCTTATAAACGTTAGCAACAGTGGACTTGTCACTTGTCATTCATGCAACAGGTAAAAACAGGAGGGGCAGTAATGATGGAAAAATAGGCTTTTAAAGCTTTTAAAGATACTGAAGTGGTTTGTCCTTTCCTTCTCCAGTTCATTTTATAGATGAGGAAACTGAGGCAAATATGGTTAATGGACTTGTCCAGGGTCACACAGCTAGTATCTGAGGCCAGATTTGAATTAAGGAAAATGAGTCTTCCTGATTCCATGCTCTATCCACTACACCACCTAACTGACCCTATTCTACTTAAGGTTAGCTCTGATTTTAAGTTTTTATTGACATCAAAGATTCAGTAGGAGCTATATTAATTTTAGGCAGATCGTGAGTAAGACATTAGAGAGTTGTGCCCCTTACTACACACCCAGAGCTTCATAAGCAGTAAGTTACTCTAGCAGCAGGTGAACCAGGTTGGCTTCCTTAAAAAGAGGTTTTGGAGGTATTTTTCTGCTGTTTGAATTAAAGAGGCTTTGTTTGGAAGGAAATGCATTTAGAAGGTTCACCTTAGTTATTGCTGAACTGGAGGCAAAAAGTCTTTCTGTTCCAATTGATCCTTTTCTGTGACATCTATAGAATTTTGTATTTTATATCCTTATAACTCTGAAATTTTGGATTTTTAATCTAGTATTAGTAAGATTGTTTTTAATTATGCTTTATGCTGTCATGTATTTATTCTATTTTAAGCCTATGTAATGAGGGAAACTTGTCAATAAAGGCCCAAGCCTCAGAAAATACACAGAGGTGTCAAACATTCCCCAGCAATACTCCAGCATATGGCTGGAACCAGATTAAAATATAACTGAGAAATAATAATAGTAACTTACATTTATGTAGTGCTATTTGCCCATTGGGCAGCTAAGTGGCACAATGGAGTGCCAGGCATAAAGTTAAGAAGACAGTTCAAATCCAGCTTCAGATACTTCCTAGCTGTGTGACTCTGAGCAAGTCACTTAACCCCATTTGTCTCCATTTCCCCATCTGTAAAACAAGCTGGAGAAGGAAATGGCAAACCACTCCACTCTCATTGCCAAGAAAACCCCAAACAGACTCATAAAGAGTCAGATATGAAGGAAATAACTGAACAACAAAATATGGCAGGCATTGTGCTAAGTACTCTAAAAATATTATCTCATTTGATCCTCACAACAACCCTGGTAGGTAGGTGCTATTCCCATTTTACAGATGAGGAAATTGAAGGAAACAGAGGTTAAAGTAACTTGTTCAAAGTCACACAGCTAGTGAGTGTCTGAAGCCATATTTGAACTCAGGTCTACCTGACTCCAGGCCCAGCTCTCTATCCACTGCACCATCTAAGAAAATAAATAAAAACGCAATATAACATAATATTAATATGTGGTTTTTCCAAGTCAATATGCATCCAGCAGGGAGCCTTATATATGGATTAGTGACCCTTATTACATTTGAGTTTGATACCACTGGTATATGGAATAGTCTTTGCCTGGTATCCACCCACATGGAGGCTTAGTGAACTGGCTTGTGGAAGGCCATGGTAGAGAGGCCCTTCCCTATCCTAATGTTCAAGTATCATATTTTCTTTCAGCTCACTTCATGGTGACCAAAAGCCTTTTAACTGGCTACTGAACCAGAAAGTTAACTAGATAAAAACTTTCTCTCTTGTTCCTACAAGTTTCTGGAGGAGGAAAAAGAAATGCTAATAGCCTCCTGGTGGGGAAAAATATAGTAGCTGCCTACCCTTCCTACCAGGGCATTGTGTGGCTGCCAACACATGGTACAATTTCTGTTTCTCTCTCTTTTGTGTTTGTTCTTTCCTGAGCTTTTAGGTGAATATGTATTAGAGACAGATAAGATTACAATGAACTTCAAAAGGGAAGAAGAGACACAAGAGATCCAGTTGTAGTTCATAGCATAAGTCAACTGAGTGCAGTGAGGAGTCAGCCCTAGGAAGCAACCTAACTGACCCAATCTAGTAGTAAATTGACCTGACAACTAAGACAGGATGTCCTGCCAGCAAGGGAATCCACTAATTATACCACTTCCAGAAATGGATTCAGTAGAGAGAATGTTTGGTAGTAATCACTGTAAGTTAGAGTCTTTTCTGCCTCAGGACCAGATTGCAGTATAATGGAGAGACTGTATCCCAGATTTGGGGATAGATTTTTGTATTTCTGTTCTTTTCTGGAAACACTCCTTTGTAAGTGCTACTTGAGGTTCACTGATATTTTGAAAAGACCAATTGGTCAAATTGAAATTGGGGAGATATTAATTGGTGATTAAAATGAGAAGGAACACAATAATAGGAGTTCGTGAGCAAGAGTATTGAACATTCCCCCAACCCCTCAACGTTAGCCCTGAGACACCTGAAGGGACAGCCAAGCTCTGAGGAGCCAATATTAGCAGAACTGAAAGAGTAAGCCCAGAGCCCATGCTTCCATTTGAACAAACGGTAGGCCTGGCCTAAAGAGACTTCTCTACATTTTAGAATCATCAGCTCATCGTCTGAGACCTACCAAAACAAATCTAATGCCTCTTCCTAGTACCAGACTTTCAGACACTTGAAACCTTGTATCAGAAGAACATACTCTCAACACCATATTTATCATAAGAGTTATAAGATCACAGGTTTAGAGACTGAAGGAATCTTTGAGATGTAGTCCAAACCCTGCATTTTACACATCAAGAGACTGGGGTCTAGAGAAGTTGAGTGACTACTGCTGGTTCGCACAAATTAATCTGTAGACTTCAAAATCAATATTCTTTCCACTCTACCATACCAGTTCTCCATTGCATTGCCCTTAAGTGTTTTTCTCCTCCAGGTGAAACATCTCCAATTTCTTGAACTGATTCTGATATAACATGATTTTGAGACTTTTTTTTCAGGAATGAAATTTAAATTGATTATTTATTTGTAACATTCTTTTCTTTTTTAATGTTGAGTTTGAAATTCTTTTCCCCTCTTCCCCCACTAAGAAGGCAGATAATATTCAATTATACATGTGAAATCATGCAAAACATTTTATATATTAGTGTAATAATAATGGAATTTGAAGATCCCTTTATACTGGCAAGCTAACAGGTACTTAGCACTTAGTTCCAAGCTCACAATTGTGTCAAGTATTAAGATCCAGAACTTGTAAATCCCACAGTGGGGTGGACTTCCTGATGTAACAGGAAAGGGCTGGAATAGGGGGCAGCTAATACCTTATATAAGGAAGGGCACAAGCTGGAGAATCAGAACTTCTTGGACCAAGCAGCTTGGAGGCTGAGGAAGAGAGGCCCATGCTGGAGAAAGTGATTTTGATTTTGAGAATGGAGCTTATGGTAGCAGAGCTTCTTCTGAGAGCCAGCCAAAACTTCTGCTGAGAGCTTCTGAGAACCAGCCAGACCTGCCAAAGACTTCCAAGGGCCAGCCAGAGCTGCCAGAGGAAGTATGACTGTGGTGTCAGTACTCTGTCTGTTTTGGGTCTATGTTGATTTCACAGGCAGAACGTGAATTGATGAGGATGCCGGCAATGTGAATGAATGTTATTGTGGCTCAGTTAAGATTTGTCTTCCCAGGAACAGAAACTGTGAAGGACTTGTGGATCAGACACTGTGAGATTCAGTATGAAACAGGAACTGCACAGAGAGCTGGTCAAGGAACTGGGAGCTGTCTGCCTTTGAACTTAGGTGGCAGTTTGTTAGATTTGGCCAAGAGCTGGGACCATGGAAGAAGAACCATTGAATCTGAAAGCCTGCCTCACATCAAGATGAAAAGACTTCTCCTTGAGTATTTAACCCTTTGCTGATAATACTGACTGATGAGATTGTAACTTACTTGTGACCTAGGGGTGGATGGCCTTTGTACTTTCCACTACCCCTTAAGAGGGTATTTAGTAGTGACTGATATATTATAACTTAATTGTGACCTAGGGGTGGATGCCTTTTGTACTTTGTGATTGACTAAATTAATTCACCTTGTTTAAAAGAGAACTTTAACCTTTGTACTTTGTGATTGAATTAAGGATTTACTAAATGAAGGACTTACTAAGTTATGTTATTTTTTGCTTAAAACTATGTGACCACTTTGGTGAAAACTATGTGGCCATTTTAATGATAAGTTGTAAAGTTATAACATTCTGAATGCTATGCTAAGTATCTGAGCCCAGATTCGATTCCCCAGGTCATCCCGACTCTGGGGCCAGTGCTCTTACTCACTGTGCTACCTGGCCACCCCTTATTCATATTGATTTTGTAGTCCCCTATGAACACATGTCTTTTTTCAGACAAAAATACTGTCAAAGAATATGTATTTTTTCTTATAAAACTGATCTTAATCATTTATTATTAACTTAATACTAAACATCAACACAACTAATTGAACTTGCTTTATAAAGAATTTAAATTAATTTCAACATATAAAATGTCCTAACTTTTTAGTCACCCCTTTCTTGTTTACCCATTCATTATCATTTACTCTCCTACTTATTTTTTTTTAATTGGGTTCTCCTATTTTTTTAGTTCCACATTATTTCATAAAAGCATTTTTCTAAATTTCTTCATATGCTTCAATTGTGTTATATTATTCTATTACATTAATGTATCAAAATTTATTTTGCCATTCCCCTATTGTTGAACAAAACTAATTTCTGGTTTTTGTTTTGGGGATTTTTTTTTTGCAATTACAGATAATTAGATAAGATAAAATTAGATAGATAAAAAGGTAGCTTTTATTTTTTTTGTTAATACTTTCAGGTTATATTTCTAGTCATGAAATTATTGGATCAAAAGGTATGATTATTTTTTAATTTTATAGTATACTGCCAGATTGCTCTCCTTCCCAGGAAATGTTCAATTTGAACAAGAAGGAAAGGGTATGTTTGTTTCTCCAACTTCCTACTAGTCTTGGATTTCAATGGTTTGAATTATTTTTGCCAATTTGATGACTGTTAGGCAATTTTAATTTATATCTCTCTGATAACTACTGACTTTGGACATTTTTTTAAAGTAATTATTAATGTTTGTACTTCCTCACTGAAAATTTTGCATTGATTTTTTGACTGAAAGGCAACATGCTCTAGTGGAGAGAAGGCCAACCTATTGTCAGGATATCCTGGGTTCAAGTATTTACTGACATGTTTGCCATGTGACAGTAGGCAAGTCACCTTAACCATACTGCAGCAATTTAATTACAAATCTAGACCAAAAAATAAAAAAGTCTTTTGATGATTTATCCATTGTGGACTGGGAGTTACCTTGGTAAATTTTTTAAAATAGTCCCTTAAATATTTTAGGTGTCAGATGTATATCATAGGTGCCATAAACATTTTCCCCAATCTCTCAGTATTTATTTTAATTATTTTTGTTGCACAGAAATGTATTATTGCAAAGATCAAGCAAATCTCTTGTCCCTAATAATGACATCTATTTGTTCAATAGGAGAAAAAATTCATTTCTCCCCCATAATCAAGATAACATTATTTCATTTTCTTTTGTATTTTAGAAAGGTCTTTCTTACATTTAAAGCTCTCATCTAGGAGAAGTTCACTTGAGGTGGATAGAATGAGGTCTTCATAAATCTTTATGACCAAATTGCCAAACACTTTTCTCAATTGCATTTGTTAAACAATTATTTTCCCCATTTTTTTCCTATTCCATAAGTTTGTCAAATGGTGATTATTTGTAAATATTTGGTTGGATGTCTCTGCCCTAGTGGGCAACTAGGTGGTGCAGTGGATAGCATTCCAGGCCTAGAATCAGAAAGACCTGAGTTCAAGCCTGGCCTCAGATACTTACTAGCTGGGTGGCCCTTGGCAAGTCACTTAAACCTGTTTGCCTCAGTTTCCTTTTCTGTAAAATGAGCTGGAGAAGGAAAGGGCAGACCTCCAGTATTTTTGCCAAAAAAAAAACCCCAAAACCTCAAAATGGAATTATGAAGTCAGACACAGCTAAATAAATCCATATCTGTCCTTTCCTATGGATCCTTTTCTGTCCTTTTTGCTCAGTATTGGATACCATATTTCACTGCATAATTATCACCATACATAATTGTTGCACCCTGGGTTGTTGTGTTTTTAATTCAAAATCGGTTTATAACCTTTCATTGCATAATCGTTGCATGGTATAATTCTGTTCATCACACCACTTACAAGGTAAACAGAGCAGCAATGTACTCAGCAGTGGCATATGGATACGCATTTATCTCTCACGAATCGCTAGCCTTGAGTCTAGAATTCTCAGAGCAGGCACATTATCAGTATATTTCCAAAAATCAACTTGCATGGTTTGTTTAGTGAACTGCAGTACTAATGGTATTGTCACTCAACCCAACAAAGAGGTTAATAAATAAAGGTGCAAAGGGAGCAGCTGGGCAGGTAAACCTGCCATGAATAAGTCACATGGTAAGACTAGCATCTTCCCATACTAGCAAAGCTGTACAGTTTATCTGCCAGTAACATAGTTTATAGATTATAGATTTTCAAGTAATACTGGCACAAATTTTTTTTAATCTTCGTATAACGGTCACACTCCACTTTTCAAAAATTGGTATAAAATCTGCCACAATTATGTGATGAAATATGGTAACTTTGTTTATTACTTCATAATATGATTTTATCAGTTGGTCAACATTTACTTATGGTATTTGATTACTATATGCCAGGCACAGGGCTAAGTGCTAAAGACCCAAAGAAGGCAAAAAGACCATCCTTGCCCTCAGGGACATTACATTCTAATGAGGGAAATAACATGTAAACAACTAGAGAAATAAGAGATATCTATGGAGGAGATGGAAAACAGTAGAAGGAGAAGACATTATCAGCTCAGTAGACTGGGAATGGCCTCTGGTAGAAGGTGTGATTTGAACCTATTTGTAAAGGAAGCCTGAGAAACTATGAGGCAGGGGGGAAAGGAGAATGTTCCATGTATAAGGAAATCAATCCAATTTTTTTCAGTGTCTTCTTACTTTTTTTTTCAAAAAATGTCCTCTTTAGTTTATCCAACTCTATAAAGAATTTATTGTTTTGATTCAATTTAAGTACGTATCTTCTACTAGTGCTATGTGTTCATATATATGCATATATTAATTTGGAGAGTTTTAGCATTTTAGTATATTAATCTAGCCCAGCCATGAACATTGAAGGGCTATTGAATTATTTAGAGCTTCTTTTATTTCAGTCATTATTTCATAAGACTCCTTAGAGTTGTCCTTATATGGATTTTGTATGTTTCTACCCTAGATTCTCGTTTATCTGATGATCTTTGCTATTGTAAATGGGATTTCTTTTAACTTGGAAATAATAATGCAAGTGATTTTTTTGGTTATGAAGTTAATTTTTTTAACACAAATTTAGGTACCTTTACTTTTATCTCTATTTAAATATCAATTTGCTAGGTAAAGCACATCGATTTTGTTTGAATATTTTGGGACCCTCTCATGCAATATGTTAACTATCTCTCCCAATTTTGTGTCATCTACAAATTGGTTAAGTATGTACAGACTGGGAGCCATTATAGATTCCCAGGCCTGCATTTATCACTCTGGCTTTACAAATATGCTCAACATTTGACATTAAAGGAGTGAAAACACTCTTTGTGGTAAATACCACTTAGCCTGAGCTGATCCCAAGCCTTCACATTGCCTACAAAACCCACCTAAGTGTGGCACAATTTCCTTGGTTCTAATAGAAGTCCATATCTGTAGAGAGCAACCTCCCAGGGTCAGCTACCACATGACCAGGTACTGAGTTCAAATTCGACCTTAGACACATAACACAAAAACTAGCTGTGGAACTTGGGCACTTAAGTCACTTAACGCTAATTGCCCCCCAAAAAGCAACAGAGAAGGAAAGGAAAGGAAAGGAGAGGAGAGGAGAGGAGAAGAGAGGACAGGAGAAGAGAGGAGAGGAG
>NW_027187105.1:15494-17230 GCF_028583685.1 Petaurus breviceps papuanus | reverse complement strand
GAAAGGAAAGGAAAGGAAAGGAAAGGAAAGGAAAGGAAAGGAAAGGAAAGGAAAGGAAAGGAAAGGAAAGGAAAGGAAAGGAAAGGAAAGGAAAGGAAAGGAAAGGAAAGGAAAGGAAAGGAAAGGAAAGGAAAGGAAAGGAAAGGAAAGGAAAGGAAAGGAAAGGAAAGGAAAGGAAAGGAAAGGAAAGGAAAGGAAAGGAAAGGAAAGGAAAGGAAAGGAAAGGAAAGGAAAGGAAAGGAAAGGAAAGGAAAGGAAAGGAAAGGAAAGGAAAGGAAAGGAAAGGAAAGGAAAGGAAAGGAAAGGAAAGGAAAGGAAAGGAAAGGAAAGGAAAGGAAAGGAAAGGAAAGGAAAGGAAAGGAAAGGAAAGGAAAGGAAAGGAAAAGCAAACAATTTGATATAGGTTATATAGGTGCAGTCATACAAAGCATATTTCTATATTAGATAATGTTGTGAAAGAAAACACAGACCAAAACCAAAAAATAAAGAAATTTTTAAAAAGTATGTTTCAATCTGCATTCACAATCCATCAATTCTTTCTCTGGAGGGGGATAACATTTTTCATCCTAAGTCCTTCAGAATTGTCTTGGATCATTGTATTGCTAAAAATAGCTAAGTCATTCATAGTTGATCATTGTACAATATTGCTATTACTATGTTCAAAGTTCTCCAGGTTCCCATTTGCATCAGTTCATGTAAGTCTTTCCAAGGTTTTCTGAAAGTATCCTACTCATTGTTTTATATAGCACAATAGTATTTCATCGAAATTATACATCACAGCTTGTTCAGCCATTCTCCAATTGATGGATATTCCTTCAGTTGCCAGTTCTTTGACACCACAAAATAGCTAGCATGATCTGTTCTTAGTGAGAAACCGTGAAATGTAATGGATAGAGACCTGGATTCAAATCCCACCTCACATATTTACTACATGCATAATCCTAGGCAAATCACCTTGCTGTTTTGACTCAGGAACCTTATCTGTAAAATGAAGGGTTCGACTCACTGACCTTTAAACTTTTAGCTTATGATTCTATTACTGTATCACTTAATTGCTCCCACTCTCCCATTTCCTCATCTATAAAATGAGGATCACATTCACACCTACTACATAGTATAGTTGCGATGATCACAAGGCATAATAGGTTAAAGTACTTTGGAAACTTAAATTGCTTTTCATATATTATGATAAAATCATACTGGTCCTTTGTGATGACACCTTTATGTTCTAGATGTTCACCAATCATCCTAGAACCTTGACAATAATCAAACTCAAACCATAGATTCTATCCTCTTCTCCTTTTTATATGGTGATATCTTTTCCTATTTTGAAAAACATTAGCCCTCCCCTGCTTTCCACAATCATTCAAAGATCATTGACTGCCATTAGCTCAGTAATCACATTCATTAGTTCTTTCTCTAGCCTGGGATGTAGTTTGTCTGGGTGTACTGATGAAGTCATTAAGAGTTAGATGATCCCTTAGAATCTTCCTATTTATGTAAAGTTTCAATTGTCTGTTCTATCTTTATTCTATGGGCTTTGGTTCAAAGATTATTCTCCTAGGTAGAGGAAATGCAAGTCAGTGAGAGTTGACCAGGTTTCCATCTGTCTTATAGTATCATCCCATCCATCCCAAGCATTGGCCCTATCCCTGTATCAATCCTCCTCTTTCTGTATATATAACTAAAAATACACATTCACACACACACACACACACACACACACACACACACAC